>NC_041366.1:21603675-21718675 GCF_900634415.1 Cottoperca gobio
GTCTTTTTAACACAAACTGACGAGGTTCACCAGGACAGAGAGATAGATACCTGTGGAGCAGCGCAGGCGTTTGGTGAATTCTGCAGCTGATTTCCTCCTTCGCAGCCTTCGAGAGGTTGTTGATCGTCAGGAGCTGAAGCAGGGAGACAGGAGAACACGTCAGCACAGCGTCTCCTCCTCATCAGGAGCACCTCGCTTGTGAATGTACGGTTACACATGTAAACTGAGACAGGGTTGTTTATCGCAATCATTTAGATTTCATTCATTTTGACGCGTCACACGCACCTGAACTAGGCACAAATAGGTTAGCGGGCATGGGCATCGGTGCCAAAGGAGCGAAGATGTCTGCAGGAGCCGGACCTAATCCTCCCGGTTTATTAATTCTACTGGGGTTCAGAACATCCACGTATCGGCTCTTTGTGCCTGAGAAGAGAGAAACACGTGTGAGGGACAAGAAACGGAGCAACCAGCTGTGAAATGGATGGATGGAATGATAGTTTGGGCTGTAACATGTCAGTAAGACCAAGGTGAGGTCTTTAAATGTCTTGTGAGTCTGAAACCTGAAAGCTGTTGATGTCATAGAAAACTGCATTTTCAGCCCTTTTTGCTTGAAACATTACTTTCACCCGTCAAATCTATTATGCAAGCTCAAGCGTGAAGTTTGTGAAGCCAGAGAACAATCTCACCTGCCCTCCTGGAGAACATGTTGACAGGAGGCCCCCCCGTCGGCGGTGCGACGAGCATCTGAGGCATCTTGGGGAAGCCAGCGGGAGGTGGTGGAGTTGGCTTACTCTGAAATAAAACCATAACATCAGAAGTGTCCTCAACTCATCGTGTGCCGACATCGTATTTTACAACATGACAGACCTCCTCTTCAGGCTCGTTCAAGTCGACCCATCTCTGCTTCTGTTCATCCCACACAATCTGCAGAGAACCCAAGCCTCTCGTTACAACCAGCACACGTACAGGAGAGACACACAATACAGAGGAAGGCTGCATATACCACTTACAGATTTGTTTTTGTCATCTGGTAAGTGAGCCTCATTCTTCCCCTTCCTAATGATCCAGCTTAGCAAGCCCCCCACTCCTCCTCCACCACCACCACCACCCTGTGTAGAGGAAAGGAACACGGATCAGTAATGAACGTTGCAGGAGCTCAGACAGAAGATCTGAAAGGTTGTGTGTGAACATGAACCTTTTTCGGGGAGTCCTTCTTGACTCTCTTGGCCTCTTCTTTGCGGGGCTGTTCAGGAATCGAGGTGGAGGCGGAGAGGCCTGCTTCACTGCAGAGTTGCTCCGCTCCTCTTCCACCCGAGTGGGAGTGGAAGATTCAGAGGTGGTGCGAGAGCGACGCCCGGAAGCCTGAAGACAAGAAAATACTGGTCAGAATAATATATATATAATATATATTTTATTAATATATATATATATAATATATAATATATATATATATAGATAATATATATATATATATATATATATATTATATATATATAATTATATATTATTAATATATATAGAATAAGATATATCTATATATATATATATATTATATATATATCTAATAAAAAATATATATATCTCTTATAATATATATCTTTCTCCCCTATCTATTTATCTATATCTTTCTCCTCTCTCTCTCTTTTACTCCCTCACTATCTCTCTATTTTTTCCTTCTCTCTTATCTTTTCTTCCTATCTCTCTTTTATTCTATTTTATCTTCCTCCTCTCTCATCCTCTTTCTCATATTTCTTCCTCCTCTCGTCTTCATCTCTCTATCTCTCTCTCTTCCTCCCTCTCTCTCTCTCTCTATCTCCTAATCTCTATCTCTATCTATCTCTCTTCCTTAGATCACTCTCTCTTTTCTCTGAAGCAAGAGAGAGATCGCCCTCTCTCTTTTTATATATCTCGAGGATATATCTCTATTATATAATATAGTATATATATCTATATATATATTATATATATATATATCTCTATATATATATATATATAATATATATATATATATATAATCTATAGAGAGAAGAGAGAGAGAGAGAGGGGAGAGAGAGAGAGAGAGAGAGAGAGGAGAGAGAGAGAGAGAGGAGAGAGAGAGAGAGAGAGAGAGAGAGAGAGAGAGAGAGAGAGAGAGAGAGAGAGAGAGAGATATAGATCTATCTCTCTTTTTTAATATATAAAAATATATATAAAGAAAAACAATATTCCAGCAGTAAATACGTGAAACACAAACGCACATGTATTGAAGATTGTGAAACAGTCCTCGATCTCCTCCCAGGAACCTGCAGAGCCAAAAAAGACAATGTAATCACTATTTTCTATTACATTGTGCGCGCCACAAAAGCAAGTCCACTTCTGTGGATGAAGAATTGTGAATGGGTGAAAGAAAAGATATTTTCTTTAATACTCACCATCGCCATTTGGTCGTAGAAGTCCCTCTGGGGAGTGAAGGAGCTCCCGGGTGGGGAGGAAGACATTGGGTGCATCTCTGGTGGGGCGTGGGACATCTGCTCTACAGGTGGCATGTGCCCAGGAGAAGAGGGCATGTGGTGAGGCATCTGGAGCGGCGGGGGGTTCATCTGTATCGGTGAATGCGGCATGTGTGGGGACATTTGGCCCATTTGGCCCATCTGGAGAGGCGGGGGACACGGCTGCTGATGGGCTCCTGGGTACATCTCTATCTGCTCAGGTTGAGGCTGGAAGGGAGGAGGGGCGAAGCCGGGATCCTGTGGAGGGTAGCCTGAGATGGGCATCTGGCCTGGCGGGCCACTGGGGGGGACTGGGTAGAACTGGGGCACATCGTTGGAGGGGAAAGGCTGCGGAGGGGCCATCCCGTCCTGGAGGATAGAGGTGGGAGCTGAGAGAAAGAGATGAGGTGTGATGCCTTTTGAATCTTGCTGACATGTTAAAAAGGAAACGACAAGGAACAACACGGACAGTTATACACTTTGTCCACAGAATTAGCACACGCAGCATACGCCGTTTCTTTTGTGGGAAAACCAGCTAAAGGTGGACGACAGATCTTTACTAATGCCAATAAACAAGTGAGAGGCTCCTTCATCCTTCTGGTGTCACGTTCAACGCCATTTAAATGCATCGTTGGTTTACATCTGTTACTCATTCAGTCCCCGTTCAAACCAGCGTTAGTGATTGTTGAACAGACGGTTCTGATGGTCAGCGAGATAAAATGACCAGTTCTGTCAATGGAGTCTGGTCTGCCGGCTTAGAGGAGATATAACAGATCATCCTCATCACATCTAACTCTGACTGGAGTCTGACTGCAGAGTCATTTGTGTCGGGAATAAATGAAGATTGTAACACTAAAGACAAAAGCCAGGTTTTAGTGGGTGTTCGTGGGGCTTTTGTCCACACACACACACACACACACACACACACACACACACACACACACACACACACACACACACACACACACACACACACACACACACACACACACACACACACCTGGAGGCATCAGCTGCACTCCCTGCGGAGGGGCCCCGGGCAGTAATGAGCTCATCAGTTGGTTGTCAGGAGTGGAGCCATCCATCTCCACAGGCATGTTGTACGGCTCGGAGGGGCTGGGCTGGTCCAAGTCGGAGCTGGGGCTGCTGCAGTCGTACTGTGAAGGACTTGCTCGGTCCTCACTGTATGTTATCATCCCCGTCTAAAAAACATCAAACATTTGAACAAACTACAGATAATAACTCCAAGTAGCACAATAGAAATTCTTATACTCAGAAAATACAACTAAAACTAAATGTTTTATTTTGAAAATCCTCCCCTTTTCCCTCCTCTTCCTCACCCTCATCTGTCCATCCAGCTGTCTGAGGTGGATCAGCCATTCAGGCTCATTGAACAGCTCCTGCTCGGGCTTCTCCTTCAGTTGTGGATCAAAGAATCGCAGCTTTTCCGACATCTGTCAACAAACAGCGTAAAATGTCACGTCTATTTCCCTAAAGCTGGAACGTTTGGGACAGAGGAGGTGCAGAAGAAGAAGAGTAAGTACCTGTATAATTTGGCTTATGAACACAGGAGAGTAATAGGAAGGCTGCATGAGGACATTCCGAGAAATAACTTCACAGTAGTGGAAGGCCTGAGCACTCAGACCTGCTTCAGCCAGGCGGCAGGCGTAGATCAACTTGAACACCTAATAAAGGAGAATAAAGAGCAGAGACGTGTGATCGTGGTCGTAGACGGGCAGGGAAACGCTTCTTTAGTAGTGAGCATTGACCTATGTATTGTTTTATACAGCACATAGTATAAAACACCAACAGAGTGTGTGTTGGTGTATTCATTTATCTGTAAATACCCAAAGGAAATACCTGGAAATTGGGTTGTAAGCACGGCTGGGAGCCCAGAGACTGAGCATACTCGTACGCCTCCGTCCTCTGGATAGCGTCATTGCTCGCACATTGGTAAAAGGGCAAACTGAAGAGACGAAGATAAGATTATATGTGCGGCATATTACGTGCAAACTGTATCGTGGTCTAAAAAGGTCCCTTACAAAAAGGTGTGTGTGTGTGTGTGTGTGTGTCTAACCTGTGGTTGGAGCCAATCAGAACCATCTTAGCGCTCTTCTTTGTGTAAACTCCCAGACCAACTTGGGCCATCAGGTAGCAGAAGTGTGCGGCGTCGATGAGCCCCTTGGAAGCTGCCAACACACAACAAGTGCAGAATGTGAGGCAACGTCTTTGTTGTGGTGAGGAATAAAAACATTTATTAGTTCTCTGCAGCGGGAGATGCAATCCTACCGAGAGTGTCACCCATGGTGGTGATTGTGCGCGTGTCCAGGTCCAGGGTGTGTGTGAGGTTAGACAGCACCATGGCCAGGTGAGGGCGCCAGTCACCCCACTTCTCCTCCCCGCAGCACTGTGGGAACGCAACACATCTCTCAGTTTAAGCGGCAATAGAGACACACAGGATGGCACGGCTGTAAAAAGAAGACGATGCTTACAGTGGCGGATGCAGGCATCCTCCCTGACATCAGCTGGTACACAGTCTGGAGAGGGTCGTTGATGGGCAAACTGTTGGCGAACCTACACAAACAAAGACACGTACAACATGACGTCCCAGAATGCAGCTACGTTCAGTCACAACCTTTCTGCGTCACTGGTGCATTACCTCGTCATGACACGTGCGTGTGTCCTGTTGTCCATCTTACTGGCCAACAGCAGGGCGTGGCCCCAGAGCCCGCCCTTCATAGCTGCTTCTAGTGCATCCTGTTTCACACACACAAGTGGAACTCATGTCACATGTCACAAGATAAAACAATAACAATAATAATAATAATAATAATAATAATAATAATAATAATACACTGAATTCATACAGAATTTTTCAAAATAAAGTTTTTAAAGCGAACTTATGGAATTAAAATTACATTTTTAATTTAAATTAAAGCAGAAATAATAAAAAAAGTTCTATAAAGAATTGAAAGCAATGACATAAAAAATGTTGAAATAAAATGATAATAAAAAGCTTTTTTAAAACAGATGTGTTTTGAAAAGTGATTTAAAAAGAAGTTGCTTTAAAAGTAACCAGTAAAATGAATCCTAAAACGTCCTACTAACCAGCCTGATCTCGTCTTCGGTTTGTTAAAAGCAAAGCCGTCAGCATTTCATTACCTTCTTGCGGCCGAACAGCAGCAGCTCCCTGAAGCGTTCCGTTTCCTTGCCGAGGTTCTCCGGGACAATCATGAAGGTGTCGGAGAGGAGCGACAGCGGTCCAGCTCCTGGCTCTTCCTCAGCTCGAGCCAGCGGTTCATTGTTAAAATCAATCAAGTTCGCCTCATTAGGACTTTTCCCCGGCAGCCACACGGAGCGATGCTCCTTCAGCAAGAGGTCAGCGATGTCCGTGCCGACCACGGTCTGAAGAAAGCAGAGCGTGACAGTGAGAGAGAGTTGTTTCAGGAAAATATACGACGTCACATTCACAGTTATGTCCGTACCCCGTTCTGTCTACAGAGCAGCATGATGAACTCCCAGAGCAGACGGGCAGAGTCCCGGTCCAAGAGGTTGTTGTCACGAGAGGACTCCAGCGCTTTGTTCTGGGAGAACTTTATCACGTCCACCTTGTGGGTCTCCTCCCTGAAGGACAGGATGCAACATGTGAGGCAGGTCAGCGGTGAGCCAACCAGAGCTCAACACACAGACTCTGTAGCGCTGGGCCTAAAGGACCGTTCAATCAAAACATCTCACCAAAAGACCAAAACCAACAATGAATCGGTCTAGTCTCTGTAGCTCCAACAAATGCACCTTCTGCTCCTGTCTGGTACTTACAGATCAGCTCAAGCATAGAGCGTTTATTTCTCGTCTCTTCTCTCAGTGGGAAGCTTTGTGTCGAGGCAGACAGGCCAGCGATGGTTTTGGTCATAGCAGAAAGAACTTTGCCAGTTTACCATTAGAGAAGAAAGACTTACTTAACAAGAGGGCCAGGGAAAGCTCGTAGTTCTGCCTGTTCCGGGGTGTCCTGCAGCATGGTCTGCAATACAGATGTGGTTCAAAACACAACTTTATACGGTCTTAACATTGTGTTAACGGTCAAATGCAAGTTCTCTAACGAAAACAATGACATGCAACAGGAGAGCAAAACATATTCAGACTTTATGCTGTCAGGTTGAGCAACATATGGAGAGCTAGAGCTGGATTTAGCACTAGACAGACAGACAGACAGACAGACAGACAGACAGACAGACAGACAGACAGACAGACAGACAGACAGACATATTGAAGAGAAGATTAAATAAAGAAGTTTAAACACAGGGAAGTTAAAGGGTTAACAGGGTTTTCAGTCCCGTGCTCGCAACACCTAATGCTTCAATCCCTTCCTGCCGTCACCAAACATCCCACAGTTCTGAGGTACAGTCTGTTACAAACGTACCTCCATGTTGTGGATATCTACGAGAGCAGGCTGCCCGGCCGAGGGGAGATTGGGCAGAACTTGGACCAGATGACCGCCGGGTCCGAAGCGGGCACAACGGTGGGGAATGCTGAACTTCTCTGGGGTTGCAGGACGAGGAGGAGCTACAAGGGAAAACATCAGTCAGACTAGCAGCAGGTAGAAGAAGAAGAACTCATTACGTCCCAGATGTGGAGGGTTAATTAACTCTGCGTTAACATTCACTGTGTTGAGACTCACGTTGGTCTGTTGCGATCCAGGTGCCGTCTGCGTTGTATTCAGGGGGGTAGAGGTACTGGCTGTAGTTCTGGGTAGCATCAGTCTGGTCGGGGTACTGTCCATACGAGTAGTCCACAGCCAAAGTGGAGGATGTGGCGTCATAGGCCGCTGACGTCAAGTCCGTCTGGCTTCTGTACACCTGGCTCTGCAGGGTGTGACGACAAACGCAGGTGATTATCCAAACAAGACAAAACAGCCTCATACAGTAAGATCGAACGTTTACAAGACCAACGACAACAAGATTAAAAACTCATTTCAAGAGCGCAGAGTTGGCTCTTTAGTTTGATACCAGAAACGTTTTGGAGTATGAACATATGAAGCCGTTTCCCACAGTTTGTTTTTAGCGACTCAATCGTCTTCTCTCTGCATGTGAAGGAGCGTACAGTACCGTCCAGGGTGTCGTACCAGTAACACGGCGTGTTGTGAATAGAAGCGTCACGTTTCAATACGAATGCAAACATAAAAACATTAACCTGCTGAGATCGTGAGCTGAAGCTGCTTCGTCTGCTGTTGTGGCTGTGAGAGCTGTGCACACTGTGAGCCGACTGCTCGCTGTGGACACTGCGCCGGTCAAACTCATCGGCGTACGCTTCTCCACGCCGGCGGTAATCATCGTCAAAACTGGCGTCGTAACCTGGATAGTACCGCCACGGATCCTCGTAGCCCTCCTTCCTGAGAGAGGGGTTTGGAGCACTACTTTTGTATTAATCAATCTGCTGCAATGTATGCAGTGCGAGACGAGTCACACATGTGACACGTCAGGCTTAAAGTCACACGTACACTATACACCGACAACACTTACTCCGCTCCATCTTTTACCAAATATGTAAAAGCAACAATATCGTTCACATGCACACATTTCCTCTGCATACCTGGCTGGATACACCTGCTGCTGGTTATAGTAGTTTTCTCTGCCTCTGTAGCTTTCGTCATAATTAGCCCAGTAGGCCTGATCATAGTATCCTCTGTAGCGCGGGTCGTACTGTCCGTAGTTGTATCCTTCACACAGAACATATGGAGAGCACGAGGATTCATACACACAGTGTGCTTTGTGAACAACAAGAAGTGGAACATGCATTTGTATTCTTACTAATCACAGCTTTTACCTGCATATTCACATTGCTTGGCGTAATCTGCATAATATTCACTATAGGCACTTTGGTTTGCTCTGTTGTACTCCTCAGGGAAGCCTTGCCTGGAGAAGAGAGGTTCACAGTTCAAGTGCCAGATAGTTACATAGTTCACAATGCTCTCTTAAAGAGACTTCATAAACAAATTAACGACTTCATTAAAAAGTGCTGACTCGAGTGAGAAACCGTTTCACAGACCTGGATGAAGGCCTGTCCGAGTACTGACTCGCTCTGGAGCTGGGTCGTTCTGGCTGAGGCTCTCTGTACTGGTAGTTTGGATCGCGATACGCTGTCTGAGTCTGTCCTTCATATCTGCCATACCAAGGATCTGTTCTGCCCCGGTATGCACCGTCCTGAGAGATAAAAGCAATGAGGGCTTGTCAGCAGCTGCTCATGCATGATCTTCTCCTTCACAACAAACGTGCACATTCACAAACCGGCATACAAAAAAGGACGTTCCACGTACTTGATAATATTGCTGAGCTCTAGGATCCCCAGGTGGAGGTGGGTACTGGCCAGGAGGATAAGGTGCTCTGCTGTCCGGGTATTCTCCATAATTACCATAATAGCCGCCATACATCTGCCCTGCCGCTGGAGGAGGGGGCCCATAGCCTTGCTGGCTGCCTGCAGCGGAGGGTGGTCGAGGTGGCTCTCCAGGAGCTCCTGGAGGTGCTGGTCCTCGAGGCCCCGGAGGGTAAGCATCAGCGGGAGGAGGAGCACTCCCTGCAGCAGGCCCCTGTGCTGGGGGTGGATACTGGTCACGGGAAGGTTGTGCTCCACTCACCGGAACAGGAGGAGCATAATTTTGTCCCTGCAGTGCAGCGTGAGAATCTGATGTCTTGGGAGGTTCGGCTGGTGGCGGCTGGATGATTGCAGCCGCTTGAGAAGTTGCTGGTGGTACCTGTGGGGTAGATGAAGAGGCTGCGGTCTGGACAGGGACATTCCCTTTTGCTCTCACCCCTTGCTGAGCATCTTTGGTAACCTGTAGGTAAAATCCATTACTAGACTGTGGAGACTCATGTTGAGACGCTTGGGTTTGGACTTGTGATTGGTGCATAGAAAAATCAAGCAGTTCATAATTTGATGGCTGATTATGATTAGAGACCGGAGCAGTCACGAGAGGAGCCTGTGGGTTAACTTGGAGAGGAGAGTGGCCGTCTCCAACCAATGATTGGCCCCTTGAAAGTGGGGGGTGGAGTGGCTGAGACGGCGCTGGAGCTGTGACGTCTGATGTTGCCGCTTCTGCGTAGTCTCGGGTCAGATTGAGCGGGCCCTGGTTAGAGGCTGAAGAATTGAAGCTTAGAGGTCCAGGGGCAAACACTGGATTCTGATTAGAGGTTACTGGAGGTGGTTGGGAGGTACTGGCCCCCTGTCCCTGTGTGAGTGGCCTCACAGGGGGGGTAGTTTCCCTAAGGCTACTTTGACTGAGTGCTTGAGCAGGGGTAGCGGGGGGAATCACACTGTAATTAGACACTGGCGGGGCAATTAAAACAGGCTGTTGGACCGAGTCGGACACAAGGAGCGACGCATAGCCCAGGTTGCCTTGAGGGTCAGTTGGCTGTGCCTCACTCACCATTGGTGGGTTCTCTAGGTTCTCCGAGTGTGCCGTTGTCTGGATTCTCTGGAGGGGCTGCAGGTTCAGTGGGCCATCCTCTGGAGGTTGGATGACATCAGCACTGGGCTCTCGTAAAGGGGCAAGAACTGCCGGGGCAGCAGGGGCGAGGAGGATGTTAACGCCTAAGCTGGAAGGATCATGCTGAGCCCACAGAGTAGTGGCAGGGCTCTCGCAGGGCCGACTGGCCCCAAAAGAACGGGATGAAGGTCGAGAATGAACCACTGGGTGTGGCAGATGAGGACCGCCACCTCCAGCCCCAGCAGGCAGGGGGTGTCCTGGGCCATAGATGTTTTCCATATTATCTGGTGGCTGCTCCAGGTTGCCAGTTATAGAATCCACAACCCCTTCCGCAACCATGTTAGCTCTATCAACTTCCGCAGGACGAACCCCAACCCCATGTGAGCGCACAGGTTCAAACGAGCTGTTTGCGCTGGCCTGAAAGATACCAGTTGGTTTGGGAGGGCTAGGTGTGGAGGGCCACATCTGCTCCGGGGGGCTCTGTTGCGCACCCATAGCTCCGGCTGGAGAGGTGTCGATCTGCTCAAAGTAGCCTCGAGTAGCAGCAGACAGGTTAGCGTCATCAGTGAGACGCGGACTTTCCTGCTGAATAAAGGTACCTACTACTCCCTGATGCCGACGAGTGCCACTTCCACTTCCATGGCTCATATTGCTATAGTTGGATGACACACTCGCAGATCTAATGGGTCTTGGAATAGAATCTGGAGTCTCCAGGTTAGGCCCGGTTTCAAACTGGTCTACTCCATGGGCTGCAGTAGCAGCAGGGCTGCCATGGATATCACTGGGTAATACTTCCTGGTTCGGCACACACTCCAAATTCTCCACATGGTCGTACTGCGAATCAGGAGGCTTCTGGGTACTTGCCTGTGGTGCATGGTTGCCATCATGCATGTATGGTAGGTGTGAATGATCTTGCAGAGAAGGTCCTTGGTAATCCAAAGGAACATCTGCATGGCCACTGTGGGCTTGTGGGTTGCTGTGATGCTGAAAAGAATCAGGAACACCATTCACTGCCTTATTCCTATCTCCAGCCAGTGTTTCTTCGTTTTCCACATCATTGTCTTTGAAGAACATTGAGAGTGAACCAGACTCCTGAAAGCATGGGACTGGGGCAGCAGCAGAACTAGGCCCAGGCCCAGTGTTGGAGGCATGAGATGCAGCAGAGGCAGGGTGGGGCTGAGGATGGGCCAGGCCAGTCCCCATTTGGTGGTAGCCTGAGTCCTGTGGAGGCATGCTGAACCATGAGTCCTGGGGGGCAGAGCCCTGACTGAAGTAGCTCTGAGTTTGGAAGTGGGAATTATGCTGCTGAGGTGCATTTGGGTCAGGCCATTGAGAACTGGAGGCATTCACAGGGCTATGGAGAGGGAGAGGAGCCTGAAGCTGGGGATGTCCGGGTTGTGTTGGAGGGGTGGGGGTGTTGTGATGGGGTGATGGAGTGTGGGAGGGGTACATCTGGGTCTGCGGAGGTAAATTAAAAGGCTGTGGCGGTGGGTCACTAGTAGGCTGGAAATAGTTCTGAACTGATGGAGGGCGACTTCCGTGATCAGGGGCCCACTGGGAATAGGAGGTGGGGGGAGGCACAGGCTGGAAGGGCTGAGGAGGAGGCCGCCCTTGAAATTCCTGGCTAAAAGGTGTCTGACTCGGTGCTGGCGCTGAGGCCACGTGTGGGGGCTCCGTGGCCATGGATGGAGTCTGTTCCATTGAATTAAAATAGCTCTGTTCAGTATGTGAGGAAGCATATCCTGCTGGGCTGGGTGCTGCGTAAACACCAGGGGATGCTGTACTGTGAGGGTTGAACAGTGTCACCCCCGGCAGAGAGGATGGTGGGGGACCTGGGGGAGCAGCTGGGACATCCTCCAGAGTCTGCGGTTGTGGGGGGAGCCCTGAGCCGGCTTGCAAGTACATGGCGTTAGGTGGGGCTTGCATTGGTGGAGGGTTGCTGTTGGGTATTGTTGGGGGACCACCTGCAGCCATAGGGGGAGGAGCTCTAACAAAAGCAAAAGGGTTCATCATGGGTTGAGTAGCGGGTGGCATTGCGGCGGTAGCTCCTGCTGTATGCTTTTGAGGCCTGGTCCTGCGAAACATATTGGGCCCAGAAGGAGGTGGGCCTGAGGCTCCTGGAGGTCCAGTCCGAGGAGGGGGCTGCATGGCTGCAGAGCTAACAGGTCCGAGGACCAGGTCACTCTCGTAGATGTCACTGAAGAGACTGAAGTCAGGCAACGCTGGGTAAAGAAAAGGAAAGAGGGAGTGGTGAACAAAAAGCTACACATGTCTCTCTGATGGTCACCGCACCTTTGTTTGTGCGCTGGTCTATTATTCAAACCAACGATGCAACGTGGCAACTTCTACATCAGCTCTAGGATGTAACGACAAATAATTCAGTAATATACTGAGTCGAACACAATTGACTGATTGTAATGAATGCCAACTTCGATTACATCCCACTCGGAGTATAATGGCTTTCCTAAAAAGCTTGGTGCTTATCTCACTCAAGCAAATAGAAGAATCAGGATCATATAAACAAATGCAAACATGCGTTTTATTCTGTAAGGGCAAATGTATAAAAGTGTAATGAAACATGAAACATTTGAGAAGATTAGTTAATCTTTCTACAGATTTAAAAAAGCACCTGCTTTCGGTCACACACAACTTTTGTCAGAAGGTCGTTTTGAATCTGGTTGCTTCTAGAAACAAGTCACAAATAGTATAATGCCATTATAGGTATTTATTTGGGATAGTTCATCTTAACAGGAACTCTCTGATGTAGCCAACAGGTGAACACACACTGCTAACTTGTGCAGCTGCTTTGCTTTTGTTATTGTTGGCAACTCATTTGAATAAAGATGCCGGAAATACAAAACATAAGATAGTAAAGCGCTGACTGTGTTATGAGGACATTATTAGCTATATCTCTCAGATCCATACAATGTGCAACTGTCAGTGGGAAGTTCAGGGGAGCTAGCAACGACTGACATTGAGCATTTCAGATGTTAGCATGAAAGAGCAGTCACAGAACGAGGTGGTAATGAAAGGGCTCTTGGTTAGATGAGCTCTACAGACGTGATCCCGGATCATTAAAGCTGCTCCGGGTTATAAATCCACCAAGAACCGTTGCAAGCTAACGTTAGCTAATGTTAGCTAACATTACGCCGACGAGCCAACATGAAGCAAAACAGTAACAAGTGAGCTGTTGAGATGCACACTACCGACTTCTGATCGTTACCTACACTTGTTAAACTCCACCCGGACACTAGCTAGCACTTCATGCGCTGACACAACATTAACTTAACGTTACACATTAAGCTGATGATGAGGTGCAGACTAGTGCTCGGCTCAACAGCTAACGCTAACGCTACACGTCCTAAACCCAGCAAAACAAGCTATCTAAAGTCACCTATCGTCTAAATACTGCCAACAAACTAACGACTTATCGTTTTTATACATATTCAACACCGATAGGGGCACACACCGAGCAGTTACACTGAGCGAGCATAATTTAACAGGTTCACTGCCTGGTCAGCTAGCCTTAGCATCGGTGCTTAGTTAGCATTGCCTGCTAACTAGCCTATGCTAACTAGAGGGTAACAGTTATACACACCAGATTAAAACGTTCAGAGCAACGCATTGTTAACGATAGTATATATTCACTCTGTCTCTAACGATGTCAGAAAAGTGTAAATATATAAATATATTCTTACAAATGTGCAGGACAGTGAGTCTGACACAGCGCCACCATCTTCAATGAACACATCCTACTAGGCTACGTGTACAAGCAGCGTCAAGGGCCAAACAAGGGTTGCGTCACCGCGGGGCGGGGCTTGTTAAAGGTGAGTTCTGCACATTTATCAGAATACCTTTATTGTCATTATACTCGTGTACAACGAAATGTCGCAGGCTTCTCTCTATGTACTGTAAATAAATAAGAAAACAGTAAATAAGTTGTAAAAAACAGTCAAGAGAGTACAACAATAGAAAGCACTATTTAAATTACAATGTACAGGTGAATTATAACATTTCCATTGTGGATGTAGTCTTTGAGGGGTGGGGGGTGTGTGTTTATATGTGTGTCACACAGTCCTAGGTGTGTGTGTGTGTGTGTGTGTGTGTGTTATTGTAATGTGTGTGATGGAGGAGCTCCAGGAAAGATCTATTTGACACAGTCCATGCTATATATCTGAATCAATTTATGTGCATCCAAGACTTGAAGGATTTAATGTTTTAAAAGAGACATTCTGTTATGGATTTCTAGAAACTGTTGCGCATTTGTTTTGGCATTGCCTTTTTGTGATGTGCTTTTAAAACTGAGACTATAGGTGAGAGGACTGTGTCATGTGTAGGATACATCACAGGTAAGAAACCATGCTTTATTTATAAGTGTATGAACACTGTAGCCCAATGTTTATCTTTTACTCTTGTTCAGCTTTGTTGTCCTTGTTTTTTGCTGTTTTTCTATTTCTGTGCATGGCAATAACCCGAGTGGTATTCGTAGTATGTGTACTGTACGCTGACTTCCTTTAGCAATGAGTTCAAACAATACATTCATTCAAAAGCAATTAAAATCGTAATAGCATGTACTGTGTTAGCATTTGAACACAGATTATAAGACGAATGATCTACAGCACAGAGCAGTTTAAAAAAGGCAAATGTTGTAACATTCAGCCATATTCTTCCAAACCAGGGATATGAAAAGGTAATTTAAATTATGACTTGATTACAAAAAACATCAGTCAGCTACAACACCTGCACATTATGAGACTATAAAGAGTCATATAGTGAAAAGTAGTTATGAAGTGAGAATCATTTTCTCAATAAATGGTTGAAATAAAAGCTAAAACTAATGGCTAAATTGTCTAAAAGGTAATTTCTAAACAGTTGAAACATCCCTTCCAAGCAGTTGTCAAATTCAAACATTGACAGTCCCAGAGAAGAATATTATAACATGTATTTATGTTGCATGAAGAAGATGTTTAAACCTGAAGGGGTTTCCAAGTGTGAAATGCTGAGGCAGCTTTAATATGTTAATATATAACTTTGCTGATGCAAAAATTGCAAATTATAAGTTTTAAACTAACTCAAAACACAGATAAACAACAAATAAGTACCAGAATTATACCAGAAGCATTTTAAGTGCAGGCGCTGTGGAGTTACATCATTCATCCGCTAGAGGGCGCTCTAGTGTTTATCTACTGGTTATCCACTACCATCACTGAGGGCAAGACTGTTTCACCACACACCATATATATTTCCATATAAATATATATAATATAAATATATATATATAAATATATAAATAAAGTATAAAGAAGATAGATAAATATATACATAAAAATATAATAAATATATAAATAAATAAAGAATAATATACGAAAAATATAGACAAATAAAAATAGATGAAATATAAGATAAATATATAACATATAATGAATAAATAGATAAGAAGATATAAGATATACGGATATACATATACAAATAGAATATATATGAATAGAGAGTTCTATATCTATAAAAATATATGAGATAAAAGATAGAGATAGAAAATATATACATGATAAAATATAGATAGAGAGATAAAGAGAGATATATACAATATAAATGATGAGAATGATATATATATCTAAAAATATAATATATAAATATATAGACAATATAGATATATATATATATATATTATATATATTTATATATAGATATATATAAATATATAAATATGTATATATATATATATAGTGTTGATTTACTCTGTAGTGTCGTGCAACTAGACACTGTATGTACAGCAGTGTATTAAAATACCTCCTGGTCCCCTTTCCATAAAAAATGCCATGTTTTTGAAACTCTAAAATACACACTCTTTGTGTTAGGTTTCCTGATAAAGATAAAAGCAACAGATTAACAGCAATATATCATATATTTTCTTGAATGTATGACCGAATATTAGAACATTAAGAGATAGTTACAAATACATACGACATAACAGAATACATTAAAACAAAATTCAAAATGTATATAAAAGAACAGTACAAAAATCCCATCACTGTACATTAGAAATGTATATGTGTATGTGCAACTTCAGATTACAGTATGATCATTTTAAAATGCATTATAGTCCCAAAAGTCAAAGATAAAGATTTAAACCAGAAGCATTTTAAGTGCAGGCGCTGTGGAGTTACATCCTTCATCCACTAGAGGGCGCTCTAGTGTTATCTACTGTTATCCACTACCATCACTGAGGGCAAGACATGTTCACCACACACCTAACAATCTGTTTTATATGATGATTTATATTTTATATATATATATATATATATATATATATATATATATATATATATATATATGATTTACTGTGTAGTGTCGTGCAACTAGACACTGTATGTATAGAAGTGTATTAAAATACATGTCATGTTTTTGAAAGTTTAAAGATAAAAGCAACAGATTAAATAATAATATATCATGATTTTTTATGAATGTATGACCGAATATTAAAACATCAAGTGATAGTTACAAATACAGATGTTTGGGGTCTATGATACTGATTTGTTGTAATATTTAATTCTACGTATAATGCTTGTCAAAATGAATAAATCTTGAAGTATGTATCCAATAACTATACACATAATAAATAAATGTTCCACCTTAGTAATACTTATACATTATCTAACCTTCCATGCAATACACGAGACGTACAGGATTCTCCATTCATGAAACTGTTTCTAACGTAATGGAAAAGTCCAAAAGGGAAAGTGGTACAACCCACAACACACACATTTCTGTCTGCTTCACACACACCTCCTTTCCCTCTACTTTCGCTCAGACTTGTCGACCGAAACCTGGCCTCCCACTAGACTGTGTCGGGAGACTACGGGCCACGGGGCAGGTTGGGACAGACCCTCCGGTTTACACCTGAACCCCCCGGCTGGTCCTCTCGGTGCAGGGTGGGGTGCAGGGTGGGTGTGTTGAGAAACCTGTGATGTAATGTAACAACTCTCTCAGGAGGATAAACATGTAATGAATCCTGTTCATGTTGCTGATTTTATCTAACATGGATGAATGTTAACAAATGCATTTCAGGTGTTTATTAATGTGTGTGTCAACTCAGCTGCTGTTTAAACACATACATGAGAGTAAAACACAGATATAATTGTTATAATACTGCACATTCATAAACATTTAAGTGCGCTTATATCTGCTTACAACTACATTTCAGTAAGTTATAAACTTCTGTTCCATTTATGCGTTAAAGGAGGTAAAGTGTAACTCAGGATGTCCGGCTGTAACTGAAGATGCTATTTATGTTCTTCACTCCCACCTCATCATCATCATCATCATCAGAAGCACAGACCTGCGGCCTGCATCACTTCCTGTGGGGACACGATGTATGTGTTGGTCCTCAGAGACGCTGCCCTGCGAACTCAACTCAACTTTATTTATAGTGCACCTTTCTTACAAACATGCACTAAAGTGCTTCTCCTAAAAATACAACAATAAATAAACATTTTGCAAGACAAACAATGACAATGAAATGTTAAAAATGTTTTAAAATGTTTAAAGAAAATAACATTTAATTAACTTTAAAGAAAAGATTTTAAAAAGAAAATTAATAATAATAAAAAAATTAAAATAAATAATAAATAAATAAAATAAATAATAATAATAAATAAAATAAATAAATAAATAAAATAAAATAAAATAAATAAAATAAAATAAAATAAAATAAAATAAAATAAAATAAATAAAATAAAATAAAATAAAATAAAATAAAATAAAATAAAATAACAGAGGTACTTTTTTGGGACACATTTAAAAGAGAAGCGGTGGAGGATCTTAGTGATCTTCTATTACCATACATTGAAATAAGACCTCTGCTGTAGGGAGGAGAAAGGACATTCTCCTGACAGAATGTGATGAATGTTCCTGTTTTAATGAAGACTTCATTCTGACCTAGCTGTAGTTTCCTTGCAGACTTTTTAAGATTACTACAACAGTCTAACCCTTCTGGTAAGTGTGTTTCAGCATCTGTCTGAGGTCTGACTTTAAATGTAAATCTAGAGTCACTCTGAAGTTTGAGATGTTAGTTTCTGTTTGCAAAGGTCGTGTTTATAGGAGAGACAGGAGAGTGGTTAATGTTTGGTTAACCACCGTCTAAACTCCTGATAAGCCCCCGAAGATCGACCTGAGCCCTGAGTCTGTTAATGGCACAGGGTCTCTGAACAATATCCCCGGAGTGAGTTCGTCCTCGCTGAGGCACGTTTGCTTGTAATCAGCTGTCACAGTTGGCAGGTGTGTGATGACTGAGATAGCAGCGCAGCAGACAGAGCGGGTTTGTTTTATTTGAATAGTCAGAGACGGGAATAACAAATATTTAGGTTTAGAGTCTCATCCTCTTTGCCTTTCTCACACACACAGTTAATAGAGTGATAGAACAGATTGTGTGGGCGTGTGTGGGCCTGGTGTTGTACTGCAGGGTGCAGAACATCCTCTATCGGAGAATCTTCACATGGGTGCAGGAAGTTTCACAGTTAGTGGCCTTAAGACCTTAAAACAGGGGGGGTCAAACTCATGTTAGTTCAGGGGCCACATGCAGCCCAATTTGATCTCAAGTGGGCCGGACCAGTAACATCATACCATAATAACCTGTAAATAACCACAACTCCAAATGTTCCCTTTGTTTTAGTGCAAAAAAGTACATTCTGAAAATGTTCACTATATTTTTACAAAACATTATGAACAACCTGAAAGTTCTTAAGAACAATAAGTGCAAATTCAACAATATTAAGCCTCAGTTCATCATCTACACATGTGCACAACATCACATCAGTGTGTCTACAAAGGCACAACACATGTAGTCACAGGTATCTGGAACAATATAGTATTTTACTTTATGATCAAAACAACTCGTCAAGATATAGAAATCATTTTAAAATGACATTAATTTCCACATCTGTGTAGTAATCCTGATCACCTGAACTGACAGCACACAAACTGAAGTGGGACTATTAAGGAAGAAGGTTAAGTTATCCGCCTTGTAAATGTATAAAATGTAAACATAATAAATCCATAAACGTCTCGTTGTACTGCAGCTGCTGACTGACATTATGTCACAATGTTCAATGTCTTCAAATATTTCCAAAGTAAGTTCATTTTCACAGAAATATATTGTTCATGGTGCAAAAGTGTCTGAAGCAGCATTTGCAATAAGTGTAGTATGGCAGGCTATAGGTCACGTCTTCATCACTGAGGAGGCTGTCACACTGACGGTGACTCAGACCTCTGGCTCGGATGAAACAGTTCGGACGACCACTGCCACGACGTGATGCATTTTTAACGACTTGCAACACAAAAATACAGTGAAATGTCCAAAAACCATGTCCTCCATTTGCAGCCTGTACTTTCTCTCTGAGTTGTCACAACACCTGCTTCTTCCCCGATCATTGATGGCGCGCCATCTGTAGCCACGCTAACAGCACGGGCCCAGTCCACTCCGACCCGGTCCAGCGCTCCAACTCAAGGAACTCCTCGTGACGGTCCAAGTCTCATCAACACCACGAATGAATGTGGCCGGTTGAGCAACATCCCAAATGTCCGTTCTCTCATCTGGCTGTTTACCTCTGCAGAAACATCTGAGTCCTATCTGCCTCAGTGTTTCTCGTCTGTTGATGTCTTCTCTGTAATCTTTACACTTTGCAAAATCATCCCGCGGGCCGGATTGGACCCTCTGGCGGACCGTTTCCGGCCCGCGGGCTGTATGTTTGAGACCCCTGCCTTAAAACATGTTCACTGCATGTTCACTTTGAGTTAAATACAATGAAATGTTTAAATAATGTGCACATGACATCCGAGGGGGCAGATATAAAATGCAGAGGCCTCGAAAGAAGATTACTTTAGCAATGAAACGCTACAAAAATACAAGTAAAGATTGTGCAAAAATGACTTAAGTATTCGTAACTAAATACATTTAATGTGATTAAAAGCTCTCCTCGTGCAGAAAGTATAATATTGTTATATTATTGGATCATTATTATTCTGCATTCACGTGTAAGCAGTAGCTTTATTGGATATTATTACATCACAGTGCATCATTTGTAATAAACCTTTCATATGTTATGAATGGAACATTTTAAACATAGGTAACTATAGCTGTAAGATAAGTAAAGCGTGCAGTAGTTCCCTCTATAATGCAGATCAGTTGGAGTGTAAAGTGGAATTAAAAACATTATGTTCAAGCTCAACCCGTTGGTGCTCGTGCCCCACGAGAACCTGGATCATCTCTTCTTCTCTCTTATAAATAAAAGTAGAAAAATCACTTTCCGGAATCCTTTTCGTCTGATTAGTTTCTCTTGTAGTGGCGAGAGAAGCGACCAGACGGGGGCGTCGTTGCTCAGCGGACTTGTCTTCAGATGAAAAGCAGAAGAATAACATAACACTTATTAAAAGTGCAGAAATAGTTTAGCCTTTAATGATGAGCTATTTCATTTGAGCTTTTTAGGAGAAAGACATTCAAGATTAATAAGAAGTTTATGAGTTCCTGTTTTTGTTCTTCTGAGTGTGTGTGTGTGTGTGTGTGTGTGTGTGTGTGTGTGTGTGTGTGTGTGTGTGTGTGTGTGTGTGTGTGTGTGTGTGTGTGCAGTATTGAGTGTGTTAGGAACAAGAAGTAGTGAAAGGCTGCACGAACAGACTGAAGGGCACGAATCATATTAACCATCAATTAGAACTGGATGCAATTACAGCATTACACAATTAGGGATCATTTTGTTTCCACGTTACAGCGAGAGTGATGGGAGGAGACCGCGGCGGTGGAAAGTAATGTTTTTACAAGTGGAAGATGGATTGTTTTACAAGCAAGGGAGTGCAGACGTCACATCTGTTGCTGACACTCCCCAGCGGGCCTGAGAGCATGGGAACCTGCAGCAGCTCCAACACACTGCAGAGTGCACTTCATTTATCAATTCAAACGGTAAAAGAAGCCCGACATCATCTCAATGCATCGTATTTGAAGGGGGGTGGATACATAGCAGAGTTCCACCCATCATCCAGTTGTGAGATGAAATAAACCCTGCGTGATTAATCTTTGGTAGTGAAAACACAAGCGTCTGTCGTCAGCATTTCTATCTGTGTACATGCATCTAATAAAACGTGCAGAATCTGCAGCTTGTGTTGTGCACATTGCTCAGTCTGCCACAGAGGGTTTTGAGTTTCCCTCTCTGTCTTGTCCTGCATCGGCCCCCCAGAATGTTGACCACCACACTTTAATAAGCCATTTCACAGAGGTCAATTCCCTTTTCTCCACGGCGTCAGCTGGGTTGCCCCATTCACCCTCTTCACCCCTGCCTCACCCATGGCTCCCCCATTGGCATGTGTTCAGCCCGGCGCTGTTTACTGGACGGCGCATTTAGAGGGGTTAGCGTTTCACCATGGCAGCTGTTTGCACCATGTGCCTCCCCCTCGGGCGGCTGGTCGACGGCACGCACGCCACTGCTTCACACACCCTCCAGCATCCCCCTGAGGACTCCCCCCCCCCCCTCCTTCCTCTCTCCCCACGCTTGGCCTTGGTTGAAACCAGTAGCCTGATCGGATATCATATACCAGTTTAATGTGAAGACACAGTTCTGGATTTAGTCGACGGCTCCCGGTTGCTTCTCACAGTCTGCTGCCAACTGAGCTTTAGGCTTGAAGACGTAAATTCAGTGTCAACAAGGAGCTTCCACTTTCTGAATATAGTCTGACATGTGCAGACTTTATTCATAGCATGACAGCTAATATCACGTCTGTCATTAGCAGGATTAAGGGCTCCTGTCACTGCATGTTCCATGTCACCTCTCTCGTTGATTGGCCCGACAACTGTGACGACCACCAGGACTCAGTGAGACACCAAATGTAAAGTTTTAGCTCGTCTTGCACATGAAGACGGCTTTTGTTTTTAGCCATGACAGCAGCCTGGCTCTGTGGACGTCTGTCTGTCACTCAACCACTTTCCAGACTGAAATAGCTATTAAATGGATCGTCGTGACACTTTTTACAAACATTCACAGTTAATGACATCGTTGAGCCCCGAGCATGCTAACACGATAAACTAAGAGGCGTTAGCATTTAGCTCCACTGCAGCTAAACAGAGCTGCTAGCATGGCGACTCTTAGGCTGCGGTCGAATAGTTTATTTTGTTTATGAGGTTCCTAACTGAGGGACGTGACCAAGTGGCTGCCATGATGAGAGATGGTTCCTTTCTTATCTACTGTTGCAGAGGATACATGGGAGCATCCTTTACCAAGAGATAAAGAGATAAATCCAGATAACAGACGAGGAATACTGAAACTTTACCACGTGGACAGATGAGAGTGAAGGCACAGGGAAGGTAATATGCTACTGAAGTGGAAAGAGGAAAGTATGTGACTTATCTCTGTGACATTTAGTCCTGCGAATCACAAGTGGCTCGCTAATCAGCCAATAAACCACTCAGCAGTTTCTGCCGGACTAGTTGTCGCCTTCTGCCGTAATTCAAGGTGACACGCGAGAGAGGCACACGGCAAATTCTCTTAAATATAAACCCACTTGAAGATATACTCGGAGACATGTTAGTGTCTTCGTACACTTGGACGTATATCTCTGTGATTGGCAGATGGCTGTGTTTTTGGAGAGACGGGGGAGATTGTGAATGTTGGTAATCTCATCCCGCCCCGCCCCGGATAGTCGAGTGAGTCTTGGGAGAGTGGTGTAGAGAAGCAAGGTCAGGGTGACAGTTGTCAGACCCCATCCATACCGTTTGGATGGAAAGTGATACCACAAACAGCTGAGGCAGCTTCTGTCACTCTCTGGGTTAATTTGGAGCGTCTTAACATTCACTTTGCTCAGATTTGTAATGAACGTGGAACTGGGGGGTAAATGGAAATCTCAGCATCTGCGTCTCCTTCACCTCTCTCTCCCTCTCTCCCTCTCTCCCTCACATACACTGAATTACAGCATCTCGAGGTCGCGCCGCAGATTCTTGAGGTTGTTTTGTAACCACAGAGTCATGCGGTGCCCATAACTCTTTCAATTACATTTACTGTGGAAAGGCCCGTCAGCCTCCTGCACACACCCCGCCCCACACATACGCACTCCTGGGGTCCGGATCATGAGCCCCTTGGTGAATGTTTTCCTCCTTCGCCACAGTCCGGCTGCATATCAGGAGGTCCCTAAAATAAACAGCGAGGAATAGGGATGAGGCACTAAGGCGCTCTTCTGGACACGAAGATATTCAATCTCTAAAGGGGACCCGGAGAGTTCCACACACCACGAGCGGATTATAAGATAATGGGCTCCTGGGCTCAGACATGCAAGAGGCCCCTCGATCTTTTCTATAGGAGCCAGACACACAGACTCTCTGGTGGTCGTTTGTGTGTCTTTGTAGTCGTTTTGTGTCTCTTTGTAGTTGTTTTGTGTCTATTTGTAGTCGTTTTGTGTCTCTTTGTAGTTGTTTTGTGTCTCTTTGTAGTTGTTTTGTGTCTCTTTGTAGTTGTTTTGTATCTCTTTGTAGTTGTTTTGTGTCTCTTTGTAGTCGTTCTGTGTCTCCTTGTAGTTGTTTTGTGTCTCTTTGTAGTTGTTTTGTATCTCTTTGTAGTTGTTTTGTGTCTCTTTGTAGTTGTGTTGTGTATCTTTGTAGTCGTTTTGTGTCTCTTTGTAGTTGTTTTGAGTCTCATTGTAGTCACGTTGTGTCTCTTTATAGTCATTTTGTGGTCGATAATCCATCTGTGCCACACTCACCTTCAGCGTTAGCTTGTAGATTCAAGGAGATAACGTGCAGTGTACAGTACTGTTTCCCTGAAGAGGAAGTTCTCTTTGTACTCAACATCATTTGTTCCAACACAAAGGAATGTTGATCTCTTGGTTATCGCCTCACTTTTCCTCTTGCGACACCCTCACGATGACCTTTCTGGTTAAAGTTGAACTCCACCAACACATCAAAGTCTTGACTGCATGTTTGAAAAAGTCGTGCAAAGCCTTTTGTGGCTACGCAGTCTGATGATCGTCCTCAAGAGACGTCACTTGAGGTCAGCGTTAGCTGAAGCTGAAGGCCACAAGTTTGAAAGTGAAACAAATCTGGTATTCTGGAGTTAGTAAGAAGTTAGTTTACAAGACATCTGCAGCCTGAATCACTCACCAAACTGCATTGTGGGTAATGTGTGTGCCAGGTTTGAAAACAAAAGACAAAATCTCTGGTTCTGATGCACTATAGTCACCCTGTACTCACCAAGTTAAATACTGAGATCTGGGACATTTTGATCCAATAGTTTTATCCAAAAGTCATATTATTATATACATATTTATTATTATTATTATTATATTTATTATTATATATATTATTATTATATATATTATTTATTATAATATATATTATAATATATATATTATTATAATATATTAATACATATATATAATAATAATAATACAAATATTATTTATTATTATTATATATTATTTATTATAATATATATTATAATATATATATATATATATATATATTATAATATATTAATACATATATATAATAATAATACAAATATTATTATTTATTATTATTATTATTATTATTATATATTAATGTTGTCACATTTCAACATTATTTAGACCAGTGCATATCATTTATCTTTGTTGTGTTTGTATATTTTTAAATTCTGCAAATAAACTCAAACTAAAAATAAGTGAGAGGAGAAACATGAGTGGTCTTAATCAAGCGTACAGGTTTAACACTAATCCCCATGTTAGCCAAACTGGGCTTTGGGGATTTTATCAACTGTCTGTAGTTGTAGGTTCACACAGTTCTCCTGTGCACTGAGGCACATTACTGACATGTTGGTGCATTTACTTCTCTCGATACTCGAGGCTGTGTTTCTATGTTCTAACTAACACCTTCAGTTTCAGATCAGCTTTATTATCCCACATGGGGACATGTGTTTGGTCCAGTTCTCCTGGCGTGAGTTCAACATAAAGTCCACAGTAAGAACAATAGAACAACAATAAGACCACATACTCATAATACAACCCAGTTGATCACATTCAGACCGAATAAGATAAATAAAATAAAGATGGCACATGATATAGTGTAAAAGCGACCAGCTGAGAGACCTGTTGATTTAGCTGCATGTTAAACAGGCTGAAAAGATTTCCAAACACTCAAGTTGTATTAATAACAAGATAATAAACCAGAATTATCCTTTAATGATGGAATTTGACCCTGCATGAACCGCTGTCTTTGTACCCAAAAACTTGGCCTGCTGTCAAAGAGAGAGGGAGAAAACATACGGGCATCCATTAGTGTCCATTAGTACCACCACCGGGATGTGGGATCCTTTTTCACCGTCAAACATCCAGTTAGTCAAGAGACAGAACGTGTTTCTAATCGTCCAGCTGTGTCGTTACATCATTACTGTGCACAACCACACGGGTTTCTACTGCTCACCTGTCACCTGTCTTCATACGTTCACTCTCAAACACACACAAGGTCACGGTGCTTTACAAACATTAAGACATGCATCCCATGGCATTTAAATACATACATACATATTTAAATAGGCAAGAAAACAGAAAAACATCTGTAATACAGGAATGAAAGTTACAGTGTGAGAGAGGAATGATTATCTGATCTCATAAAAGCAAACAGAAAAGTTTTATGGGATGTTTGATGATAAAAAGTGAACGCTGCTCCATGTTTAGCCCCACTTTAAGGAGCCACAGAGGGACGAAGAATAATGGTGGTGGGGGGGGGGGGGGGGGGTGAGTTGAATTGAAAGTCTTTCTCTCCGCTTGCCTCTTGTTTACATTCCCCCCCCACCAGAGCTCCAGTGCCTAATCTCATCAGTAAATTCCCCGGCTGAACAAATATCTCCTCTCATAGTGAATATTCTCTCTCACACACACACACACACACACACACACACACACACACACACACACACACACACACCCACACACACACACACACACACACACACACACACACACACACACACACACAATTCTACTTAGCTTTCCTCGCTGTGTGTCTTGTCTTTTTGATCCCTTTGCTAGATTGAGATTTGTGGTTCACCTCCTCCTCAGCCCGTCACATCGTCTCCTCCCTCTGTCGTATTCTTTCTCCTCATTTCTCTGCAGCGAAGGACACAAGTCAGACCCCGTACCAGACGGGCTGCACTGGAGGGGAGCAGGGTCTTGGGTTCATCAGGATAACAACGGTCTTTGTTCCAGTGTTGAAGGGTTCGACTGGCAGGAGACACACACACACACACACCGACACACTGCCCAGAGAGAGACCTCGGAGCGGGACGGGGAGGTGGGTATGAAAGGCTGGGTGGACAGACACACAGGGAAGGCTATGGGCCTCCAACTGTGCCACCCTGACCCGTTCGTGCAGCTATTACGGATCTGATCAATGGGCCTGCTGCACTGCGAGCCTCAGCCAGAACCAGCCGGTGTTCCTTCTGAGCGTCTGCTCATCTCATTCATCATCTTTGTTGATCATTAGTTCTTTTGTAAAGTACAACTTAAAGGAATTCTTCACTCCCAAAATGACTATTTGCATATCAATGACTCACATTGTGTCACCTTGAATTCCTTCAGCGAAGATTCAAAAACAGAGAAATGTAAATGGGAGGGGGGGGGGGGGGGGGGGGTCGCGTTGAGCAACAATATGTATGAAAACATCCGTTTACAGACTCTCACACAAGTCGTGCATTATTCATCCAGTCGTGTGCTCACTGCTTCACGGGCCCGTGCGGTGCAGGAAGCGTAAAGTATTCAAACCTTTGTAACGTTAGTAGTTCCTAAAGATCCACACTTCAATATGAAATACTTTAATATATATATATTAATATAACTACTGGATTAAATGTCTGCACAGTGAGTCATTTGACTTTCTTAATGTTGATCATATTTACACACTTTCAGCTGAATATTTCCCCCGTGTGGCATCAGTACTCTTACTTCTTCCTCCACTTGTCTTTTCTCACAAGGTTGTGAATGAGAGAACATTTCCTGCACTGTTCTCACTCTGGGCTATAAAGGGGGGGGGGGGGGGGAGGACCCCCAAAAAATGTCTTTGTCTTGGTGTGTGTGTGTGTGTGTGTGTGTGTGTGTGTGTGTGTGTGTGTGTGTGTGTGTGTGTGTGTGTGTGGACAGCATGGAGCCGGCCCTTCCTGTTCTCCATTGTTCCTTCAGCCAAGTAATATTTAGTGGACAGTAACTCAAGTACTCTACTTTACTACTTTACTCGAGTATTTCCAGTTCCTGCTACTTTGTACTTCTCCTCTACTGCAGGTAAATATTTACTTTTTACTTCACTAAATGTATTTAATTACTTTAAATCATTTAGATTAATAATATAAAATATATTTAGGATTATAAATAGACATATTAATGCATCGATAATTAAAATCCAATAACATTCTGCATAATGAATACTTTTACTTTTGGTATTTTAAGTATATTTTGATGCGAATACTTTTGTATTTCTACTTTCACTTACAAGATCTGAGTATTTGTCCCTCTCTGTGTAGCATACACACAACAACATAATTATATTCCTATTATTATTTATATTTATTGTTATTATATCTGCATACATATTACGATTTCAACAATATCCAGATATGCAGAAGTATATATAAGGGATTATTAATAATAATAATAAAAATAATTTGGGTCAGATTATTTTTAAATTATAATACTATTTTATTATTAAAAAATTAAGAGACTAAATTAAAAAATGGGGCAGAATTAATATTTTTTATTTATATAGCACTTTTCAAAAACAAGTTAGAAAGTGACATAAAAAACAGATTAAAATAATAAATATAAATATAATGGATACAGTAACAAGTGAAAGTGCGTGTTGTCTCGTCCCGTCACCTTGATGATGAGCTCTGTGTCTCGAGGCTCAGCTCAGATCTTTAATTCTCATTATTACCCTGAGTGTCTGGGCATGTTTGATATCAGCAGGACACACACGCACACACACACACGCACACACACACACACATTTATAAAAATCACACAAAGCATTTAAAGCTGCTTATTTAGTAGAACTAGTACAGTATATTATGTATATATAATATACTGTATATATTTACTATATTATAAATATATATATACAGTATATATATTTATAATACACTATATATATATATATATATATATATATATATATATATAAACTGTATATATATATTTATAATATACTATATATACAGTATATATATTTATAATACAGTATATTATAAATATATATATATATATATATATATACTATATTATAAAGATATAAATACAGTATATATATTTATAATATAGTATATATACAGTATATTATATATATATATATAATATACTGTATATATTTACTATATATAAAAAAATATATATATACAGTATATTATATATATTTATAATATACTGTATTATACATATATATATATTTACTATATTATAAATATATATATACTATATTATAAAGATATAAATACAGTATATATATTTATAATATAGTATATATATATTTATAATATACTGTATTATATATATATATTTATAATATACTGTATTATACATATATATATATATATATAATATACTGTATTATAAATACATATATACAGTATATATATGTATAATATAGTATATATATATATATTTATAATACAGTATATTATAAATATATATATATATATATATTATAAAGATATAAAGACAGTATATATATTTATAATATACTGTGGTATATATATATTATATATATATATATATATATGTATGTATATATATATATATAATATACTGTGTATATATATATATATATATATATACTGTATATATGTATATATATATAATATACTGTGTATATATATTATATATATATACACAGTATATTATAAATTATAAATTTATGGGTTCATAAAAAAAGAACTTGTGCAATTTGATTAAAAATAATATATCCACATATTAAATCAGATGTTACAGTGAAACACTACATGTTGCCGTAACATGTAGTAATATTCAATTGAAAAACTTTTTTTTTTCATGACATTGGAAACCATAACTAAACATTGTTCTCGAGTGAATTAAACAATATGTCCGATGACGGCTCTGCACTGTGCCGTGTGCCGTGGAGCTTGTTTAGGTGTGAACCAAGAATAATAACCCGGCTCTGGTTGGACTTTGAGGTCTGATAGTAGGATGACATCATGCAGTCCTTGTCACAGGGAACTACTTTTTATCACAACCTCTGGCCTCGCTCCACGGCTGGGACCGGAGAAGGAAGGAAGGGAGTCTGAGGCTGTGTGCTCCAGGGTTCATACTGCAGAGGGCAGTCGCATTTATATTTAATCTCAAAGAAATGACTCTGTTGTCTTGCACTCTGCGTCGACCTCGCTTGGTTTTGATTCTATATTAAGCTTTGATAGAGTTTGTTTTCCGAGCTTTGGGCCTTTCCCCTCTTCAACCTTGTGAATCCATCACAGAGCATTTTCTCATGGCCTTAAATTTTACCCCCCAAAACAAATATCTCGTCAGCGAGAGCCTCACCAGCAAAAACACAAGCTCTGATTTCATGGTAGATAAAAAGACGGCACACTCTGCCAGCACTTCTGACAAACCAGCACTTTGAGCTTTAAAGACGAAACAACTGTTGTTTCAAATATCAACATTTCAAAAACCATTCATTCACAAATATGAAGCGGATATTATCAAAGATGCACGACAACAGTATTACAAATAAGTAAACCAGGAAGAGAAAGGAAAAAAACTTGCTCTAGCAATGAAATAATAAATATGTCATCACACATCTTCCTTATGTTCTGTCACCAACTCATAGGATCAAAATAAAGCTGCGACTAAAACACAAACAATCACCAACGACTCTGATAATCGATCAATAATCAAAGTCATCTTTCATGTAAAGATGTCAGAAAAGGTTTTTCTCAGCCTCTCAAACTAAACATCCAAAGACGTCACCTTAGACGTTGAGAGACTGGGAATGAAATAAGAAACTAATCTGCAGATTAGTCAACATTGGAAATAATCGTTAGTTGTTACGTGAATACTTACCTACGTAAATACAGTACGTGAATACCTACGTGACTACGTTAGCGGTACGTTAGATAAAGGCTACGCTGGCTGACGGTGAATCCTACAGCCAGTGTATTGATAACGAGTGGATAACCTTATTCCTACCCGATGTTGAGATGATGCCTGACGACGGAGTAACTTATTAAACGTGTTTCTACAGTACAGCTAGCGTTCAGCATGTTAGCCGTTCTCCAGCATCAGCATGACGTGAACCAGGTGGCACTTTTCCAGCTCAGTTGGCCAGACGCTCTGATACGTTTTAAATAAGTAAGTGCGTCCTTTGTACGATCACAACTCACCCTTAATTTATATCAACCTATTGTCGATATTTCGTATGCGCCGTTTACAGCTAGCAAGTTACAGTTTACAGCGTACGTTTACAGCTCAGGAGCTTCCATGTGCACGGTGTGATATGAGGGCTTGCCCTTACCCTTTCCAAGCGTGCAGCTTAGATCAAACCGCACCTTCCTGCGTGCACTGAGGATGCAGGAGGGCATGTGGTGACAGCAGGCAGGAGTGTGTGCCTGATAGACTTTACATTTTCTCACGGTGGGTCAGGTGTTTTTCTACTAGCACCCTGCATGCCCGTACACATCTCTTTTATTTCATACGTCCAACACTTATTTGCTTTTCTGTTATGCAATAAATGTGATTGCTCACACTCCCTCTTTCCCTCTCTTTCCTTCCGCTGTTTCCCACACTACACACACCTCGAGAGACATAGCCCCTTTTGGCGTTGATCCATTTGGCAGTCACACCTACAGAAGACCAGCATGTGCGTGGGCTTCATAATAAAATAATCTTTGCCCTGGGGTGCTGAAACTCTTCAGCTACTCCCTGACAGTTTCACTTGCCCTGAGAGTAAGAAAAAAACAGATCTGGCACAGACATGCACGCTCTGTGTCGGCGCATTGTCGTAACTGAAATATCAAGTAATGCTTGGAGAAAGAAGTTATGTGTCTGGAAAAGGATCCGTGCTGTGAGACAGAAACTGTAACAGGATCTGAAATGTATCTTTATATCATTCAAATTAAGATGTTGTGCTCTAGAATAACACGAATCAAGCAGATACATGAAGATTAAGATTCTCACATCAGATACACAACCGTGTGTAGTTATAAACCTGAAGCACAAAGGACGTCTTACATAAAACATCATGTTCTGCTTCTCTCATGTCAGCGGTGCAACAACTATTCAGATCTTTTGTAGTAGCAACGCAACAATGTTAAAATATCACATTCAAGTAAAAGAAAACTTCAAAAACTTATCAGCCACATAGATCACACAGAAACGTACAAAAAACATAATGTTACATTAGTTAATTAGTGTTTTCATTGAGCTCATCGTAATACTTTATACACAGTTTGGTATTTTAATCTGTAAAATAAATGTAAAGGAGTAAAAAGTACTTTATTCTCTTTGAAATGTGGAAATAACAGCGAAGTAAACAAACTGAAATACTGAAAGCTTACCTAAATAATTGTACATAAGTATCATTAGCAACATGTCCAGTGAGTGTTGTGATGTTATAGCATTATTCATTACTGAAGCTTTAATAGCTTTAAGCATTTCACATTCTGGGCATTAAATCTAAACATCATCTTTAAGAAGCGTACCATGTGTAAGAACTTGATTTATAAAGTAACTTGTATTTGCAGCCACCAGATAAAGTCGTGTTCTGCATTATAAGTAAATAAGTATCAATATCAACATGTAAAAGTTATCCACGCAGGAGCATGTTATGATATAACATCATCTATTACTGAGGCTTGTTTAAATATCAGCTGTTTTTGATCAAGGTGGAGGAGTTCTAAGTATTTAATACACTGTTGTGCAGGTAAATCTACATGTTATCTCATATTTTATAAGCTGTAACATCTTCATTTATAAAGTAACTTGTATTACAGCTGTAGTGCAGTAAAACGTGCAGGAAGTAGATGCATAAAGTATTGGAAACACGGAAATAATGAAGCAAATTGCACTTTTTCTAATGCTAATAATTTCTCTATTGGACAGTGAGGGGGGAGAAGCAGCTTTTATTCGGCCTGAGGGGGAGGAGTAGAGGGGAGAAGAGGGGGGAGGAGGGGGAGTGGGAGGAACTTGTAGAGTTGCCTGCAGATTTCATTGAGAACTCGGAAAGCACCAGGTTAGCATCTACGAACTGAGTCCTCTTCAAGATCTTCTCCTCTCTCGCTGTTGGATTTACCTTTTCCCCCACACGGATATTTATTTCAAGCCAACACCTGGAGTGTACCAAACTGTGGATCTATGCGAACCCTACGTGGGAGTCAACGACATTTTGTGAAGTTGAACAGGAGGAATGTATCGTTTCTTTGTGAAACTAACATTTCTGATTCCTGCAATCGTCATCACACAAGGTAAAATATATGATGAAGACTAGAATCTGATTACATCTAGTAAATCCCTCAGAAACCCTAATTGAGTTACTTTAAGCGCCTTTCTTGGTCGTGGGAATTCACTACCAGTGCATGAGCCAAATGCTGCGGTGCGCCTGCTGCTGACTCCAGTGCACGCTCGTGAAAGTTATTTTACACAAGTTAACTGTTTATTTCATAGTCATCATCTGCACTTTTTATAAAAAAGCTATAAAGAACTAGGTGGACCAAGATTCTCATTGTATTAGTTGTTATTATTATTTGATCTCATTATTGTTTGTCTTGTTTTTAATTGGTTATAATACAAATATTTGGAGTTCTCAAATTGTTCTGAGAGGCGGTTTTAAATAACATGGGAGATAATGGAAGCGGGTGCGTGTGTTGGGTCCGGGGGACGCGGTGGGGGGGGATGCAAGAGGGGGGGGGACACCTTTTGTCTGCATGTGTGGGAGAGTGTTGTGGGTGGAGGAGGTGCTGTTATTCCCGTCTGCCGGTAAACAATGCCCGAGGAGAGTGTTTTATGGCTCGTGCTGGACTCTGATTTCTTTTGTTCCGCCTCTGAGCTCCGCAGCTGCTGCAGCTTTCCCCGCAAAAGCGTGCGCTCCCCCCAAAAAGCCACGCACCACACGCTCTGGCCTCACCGGTGTCCACAACAGGCTTCCCAATATCCCCCACGGACAACTGTGTAACAAATCAATTAAATGTTAGGATGTGCACGCGCATGTGTACATTAAAAAGAAACCCTGTGAATAAAGATGCATTGAAAACCTCACTGATGAATAATTTCCCACTCAACCTAATCCGTGTTAATCCTAACAGCTAGTTCAGCTGTACAGATGTCACACCTGCTGTTTACCTCGTGAGGTCATGATTCATTCTTCTTCATGTGCTCAACAGGTCTAAAATGCTCCCTGCCCACTGAATCATGCCTGAACGGAGGAAGATGTGAAGGCACCCATAATGGAAATGGAGAATGCAAGTAAGTAAAGCGCAGCAACATGTGAAGCACCAGATGTTGGACCACCACACAGTATTAGCATTTCCTGTTATCTTCTTGTGCTGTTGTGTGTGTGAAATGTGTGCAGTCTTAGAAATGCAGCGAAGTGTATTTTTGGTACTTGAAAGTGCTTTTTTTTTGGGGTTGGAAAGAAAAAAGGGGGCCACATATTCCCCCTTTTCATTCCAGCCTTTGAGCGGGCCCCGTGCCCAGCAACCAGAGGCCCTTGAGTTTCTTCTGGGCTGCTGTGCTGCTGCATCGCTCCAGAAGCCACATTGCTGTGTGAGGCCGCACACATTCCCCTAAAAAAGAAAAGAGTTTAAGAAGTGAAAAGTAAAAAGAGTGTGCAGCTCCAGAGAGGTGAGAGAAGGAGAGCTGGACAAAAGCCCACCCCCCTCCTTCGCTCAATCAGTAGGCCCGTTAATGAATGCGAGACCCCTTCACCAGCAAAGTGAGAGTACGCGTCCAGTCCTAAATCTTGTTTTTCTGCCCTTTCATGGGCGACAGCTGGGGCTCGCCCGCCGCCCGTCACCCATTGTCCTGCAGTCAGAATAATGCTGTGTGACTAATCTGAGTGGGGCTTCCCATCATGCCACAGCCACCCCAAACACCACAGCACACACCAAACCCCTGCCATAACCCCCCCCCCTCCAAAAGGCTTGTCTCCTGCATTCTGAATGGACCCCCCCACCTCACCCGCTTGTGATCTCCATTAGAAAGCCAGATGGCTGTGAAATGTAATTGGATTGGATGTCAAGAGAGTGAGATTAATTGGAATAAAGTGCAGAAATTTGAAGGCAAACAAGTGGGAACAGACAGAGAGGATTGTGGGTGACACATATATATATATATATATTTATAAGTCTGCGAGCTTCCTGATTCACCTTGAATGTTCTCAGTTTAACTCAAGAACAGGGAGGGGGATAAAGAAAAGTTTTTTTAACTCAAATTTTTATTGTGATTTCCAGCTGTGGTGGCATCAGTGTTTCTGTGTGTAAAGAAGCTCAGGGGTGGCCTCGTCTACCCTCGGGGCATGTGGTCATGGCAGGCGCTTCTCTGCTCTGCAGGGACAAGGGGGAGCTATTCAGAGCCCACGCTGCTCGCCCAGGGCCCCCGATTCACAACGTCTAATCTGCACACTCCACACACACACACACACACACACACACACAGATGTCTGCACGTGTGCACTGAAACTTGTCCCTCCACCCTCCTCCTCCACAAAGCTGTTATTGTGGTCTCCATCTCTGCTCAGTCCAATTAAAAACAGACAGGATAAGAGCATCACTTCACCCTCGCTCTCTCTCTTCCTCTTTGCTTGTGCTCACATTAATCATTCGTCGCTGCCAAGCCGAGCAGCCATCAGTCACGAGTCAGAGTGTAGCGTCCATACCAAAAGGTTAGGGCGGAGAGCAACGGTTATTTTCATGCTGATTATTTTCTACATTAATCGTTTGGTCAGAAATAGTGAAACTTGTCCATCCTTTCTAAAGATATTCACTTTAATATAATATAAAGCAGAGAAAAGCAGGAAATCTTCACATTTGAGAGGCTGCACGCTCAGTCAGGAATTGTGTGGCGCGTTAGTGGAAAGTCCACCTGAAGAAACTGATGTTTTGCGAAGACGAAGAGGCGTGCACTTCACTGCACTGCCCCAAATTCAGTTCCCTTCACACGATTAGGTTGAAAAGTGCTTTAAGTCACATATGCAGTTGTTGAGGTTACCTATGAGTCATGTCTGAGGCATGTGATGACACAGATTTGAGTGGTAAGGTATAGATTCAAATCCTCTTTCAGCACCGTTCCCACGACTGTGAGAACACAGAGAGGCAGATCACATGCTGGCAGAGACAACAAGGTTAGCTTGATGTAAACTGTGGTAATCAGATGTCTTACACGTGGAGTTAGTGGGATAACAATCGCGTTGTATTCTGTCCCGTAGAAAGGATGTTTTTCTGTCCTTCCTGCTTCTAAAATTAGTCACCCTTAATTTAAAAGCTTTTCAATGCGGATCATCCCCAAAACAGGAACTTGCTTGTGTCCTGTTTATTAAATCGCTGCGTATTTATGTCCTTGAGGATGATTGGGTTAACGTGTATCTGTGAGAGCAGCAGCAAGACAAGGTTTGTCCAGCAAACGGTTGTGATCTATAAGACTCATAGCAACAACATCATCATTGGTTGTACAGTACAGTTTTACCTTTCCATCTTTTTTCATATAATGTTTTAATTGAAGACATCCACTTATTTACGCCACAGATGAACTCGTCATGAGGAAAGGGAGCCGTTTGAGGAACATCTGAATCAGGTCTAGATTCGTCTAGAAGTGTACTTTAGTTTGTAGTCGTACTACACACATCGAAACAACAACGCGCCGGTGTAATGGGGAAGCACTCGGTCATGATTCTGTGAAGTAAAAGGTTATCTGAAGGTCTGGGGCTTCCTGTTTCCCCTGCAGCTGTAGTCGTCTTGTTATATAGGCAGCTTCAAAAGCATGTAAGGGCACGGTGTCGTGAGTCAAATTTAGTTTCCATTTGTGCGACAGTGATGGGGGCACAGCGAGGTTGAAAGGTTGTTGCCCTCAACCCGCCCTTTGCACGGCTGCCTGACTGTCGATGCGTCTTTGCTGAAATAGACACTGTTTTGGTCCGAGGTGACTGTTAATAATACACTCAGAAAACATCTCGACTGTCTCGCTGCATGGTTGAAATACTGCAAGACGTGTGACAGAAATAGACTCAAGTCAGAAAAATGGAAAGTCTGCAGTGGTTGGTGTAGTGAAGTCAGACCTCTGTGACCTTGCACAGAGCTGTCTGGTATTGCGTATTGATGATAAAATGTCTCACCCACAAAGACCGTCTAGCGCGAGCTCAGCACCACTGAAAAGACGTTCCACTCTCCCACAAGAGGGAATGTCGCTCTTCATTTGTCCTCCTATAGGATTACCGAGCAGGACTCTGTTAAGGCTCAGCTCCATGTGGGCTTAAGCGAATCAGGTGCATGGCTGAGTCAAGTGTTCCTGTCGGTGTGGGGCTTTTATTGGGGTTCAAGCTCTAAGGCTGCCACTCCCCTGGTTGGGCCCATTCCCCAGATGCCATGGCCCTAAATGAGCTTGGTAGTTAAACTTTATGTTGAGTTTCAGTCTCAAAAATCTACCGTGGAGACAACCTGAGTTGCATAGACAAATATTTCTCCACATTTAGTGTCGGCGGTGCCTCAGAGTGGGCAGTGATTGGGATCCTGTGAGTCTGCAAATCCTCAGAGCGGGACGATCAAAGTCGTGCTGTGACAGCACACAGATAAGAGGCTATTTGGCTCGAGTGGGTGCTGAAAGTTCACATGCAGCGGCACAGGCTGTCAAATGTAGAAACCCCAGCTCCTCTGGCAGGTCGCTGGGGTTTAGATGCATAAATGTAAGTGCGTGTTTTAACCTACTATTGGTTTTAATCACCAACTATTTCTGAAAGTCAAAAGTTTCTGATTCTAGCTTCTTGAATATGAATATTTTCTGGTTTCTTTCCTCCTCTATGACAGTAAACTGAATATATTTGAGTTGTGGACAAAACAAGACATTTGAGGACGTCATCTTGTGCTTTGGGAATCAACATATATATATATATATAGTTTGTTGCACCCTTAATTACATCCGTGAGAGAAGAGTTAAAACAGTGACCGCTTGTCATCCCATATTACAAAAGAGTATATCTGCTGCGAGGAGCTGGTCCCAGTTCAGCTCCAAAGGGAGGATGTGACATATTATGTGCCGACCTAATAAAGTGTGACCTGAGGTACTTTATCAGATGTGTTGTCACTGATAACAATCGTAAAAGGTGGAGCGACAGGCAGGTGCTCCTCCTTAATTCCCCTGTGAGGTGGGACGTCTCCAGAACAACGTCCATCGCTGAAGTTACGACCCCCAACTGGTGTTTTGTGCGTGAAAGTGATCTTGCAGTCATTAGTGGAGCAGGTGCTCAGTCATGTGTCTGACCCTTGTAAATCTTAACCACTTCACTCTTTTCAGAGTGTGAGACAGGAAATAGCTTAATCACTACCACAAGATTTAAACTTAGTTGTGTAAGAAAAGTGCAGCTTGAGAGACAGGGAAGCTCTTAACATGAATACTTACCTGTATGTCCAGACATTATCTCCTACTGCAGTATCCAACCCACTGATCCGAGCAAAGTGCCTTCCAGGCCCAGTACATTTCTCATTTCCTCTCTCAGAGCTTTACTCTTCTGTTCTCGGTGTTGCTCACAGATGTGGACCACAGGGGTCAGACCTCGGCTAATGATTACACACATCCAAGGGAACGTCAGCTAACTAGAAATAGTAAACGAGGAGGAAAAGGCAGAAACAAAAAGCCACTTAACGAGAAAGAAGGCGGCAGCGAGTGTGTGAGAAGAGACATGACGCTGTTATACTTTCATAAACAACACGAGAGAATAAAACCCTTACTCGCACACATAATTACGGTGTTCCAACCTCGAGCCATTTACATAACATTTTCCACAGCAGTGGCATTTCCAGCGTACAGTGGGGCTGGTTTTGTGTCGGAGGATAAAGTCACCGAAGAGTGGCAGATGGTAGATCGGGCCCAGCAGGAAGAAAAGAGAGAGGGGAGAGAAGGCAAAGAGGGCGTCCCACAGTCACAAAAGTGTTTGAGGTCAGAGGTCGGGGAAGCATCTGCTCCGGCCCGAGGGGACATTGCAGCGCTGGGAGAGACCTGTTGCCGTGGTGTGTGCTGCTTAGCTTTTCAGCGTGTGGGTGGATCTTTATCTCAGTCTGGACTGACTTCAGGACAAAGAGGATCTATTACACTTAGTTAGCGTGGGATGACACGCACACGAAGGCACACGCACACACCATTAATAACATCTGTTCCGTTACACTTTGGATTTTGTATGAAGGCGGTGAATTCTCTCAGTGATTCTTCAGTGTGTTTTCATGCTAAAGTGGAATGGGAAGCAGAGAAACTTCAAAGCAACCCCAAATGCTTTTACAATCTTCTGCCAATTGCGACTGTCTGGGCTCCCTGTGGGGCTCGTGGTCCTGTTAAAAACTCCCTGATTGGTCTCACCTAACAAAGTCAACAAGGGAGTTTTTAGCAGTCCCATGTGACATATGGGGAACGCTGTAAAAAGCAAACTGCTGGGAGCTGTAAAAAAAAAAGTGCACGCACACAGGAAAGAATTGAGAAAACAGTAATAAGCTGGAGCAGAGAGGGAGAAAACTGCAGGGAAACGAGATTCAGTATCAGTGCAGAAATATGAAATCGAAAGAGGAACAGGTAAGGAAGAGAGGAATTAACAATGAGTGTGGGGGTGAAGAGACAGAAGTTGCAACAGCTGACTTCCCATGGGTTCTTTATGTCCCTGGAGAAGAAGTTGGCTTGTTGCACCCCCATCTGACAAGGGGACAGAGGGGAGGGGGGAGGGAGGAGGGGGGAGGAGGAGGAGCCCCGTCCAACAGCTGCCTTCATTAACATGCGCACCTGCTCCCTGTGGAGACACTCGGAGGCCAACAGATGCCCTCCCTTACACATAAACACTCACACGCTCATGTGCACAACTACACACTCACACACAAGCCCCAATTCAAACATAAACACTTTTTTTGCTGACTTGCGTCCACACGTGACAGATAGGACTTGACTGCTACGTACGATAGCACTGAAACGAACAATTCGCTTTTATTCATCGAATAATCTGCAGATTTCTTTATAGATTAATCGTTTGGTTTATAAAATGTCACGACAAAACCCAAATATATTCACTTTAATGTGATATAAAACAGAAAAGCAGGAAAGCTCCATATTTGAGAGTCTGAAAGCAAAATTGTCCGCCATTTTTGCATGAACAATTACTTGAAATAGTCGCTGATTGTTTGTTGTCGTTGCAGCTTTAATGTATAAACTCAGATGAGGTTGACGATGACTTGTTTTTCATGGGGTAAAATGTAATACTGCCCAGACACTGCAGAAGGGGAGGCCAGCCCTCATCTGTGTCGAGTTTCTTCACTTCAGCCAGAGAGCTATGTGACTGTAGCAGCATCCATCCTCAATGTGGATGGGAGGGCTTAGGCCCTGAATGCAGCGCTTCAAATAGGACATCCAGAGCCGGCACAGTCCCCTTGATCTCTACAGTCATTCAGGATGAGTGTGGACAGCGTGGGGGCAAAAGGTAGATGGGAACGGCTGTACTATTTAGTGCCGTCTGTTGTCCCGGCAGAATGTGTTTTCAGGGTTCTGAGGGAGTCTAATCCAGAGAGACACACTAGAACAACATGTCGTCTCTGTCCCGCTGCAGTGGGACTTTCCTGGGCGGGAAACTTGTTAGTCCCACTACTCCCTCCTCCCACCCTCCCCTCATTCCCCTTTTGTTTTGATAATCTCTCAGAGAGTTATACAAAAAAACGATCCTTGTTTTCTAACCACCACTACTTCTCCCTTCACCGTGTACTCCCAGGTGTCCCAGTGACTACGTAGGCAATCGGTGCCAGTATCCGAGCCCCTGCAGCCCTTCACCCTGCCGCAATGGTGGCGAATGCCGTGCTGTTTCCCATGGGAACACGTTTGATTTCCGCTGCGTGTGCCGCCTGGGTTTCACCGATCGGCTGTGCCTGACCCCCAGCAACCATGCCTGCATGAGCTCCCCCTGTCGCAATGGAGGAACATGTGATCTCATCACCCTCACTGTCTTCCGCTGCCGCTGCTCACCTGGATGGTCAGGTATGTAGATCAAATCTGTTATCGAATACTTTTTTTGTTGCTCTCCTTTCTATCGTTTCACCATGAACCATAATAATGAATTACTCTCTTCCTTTAAAGGTAAAACCTGCCAGCTCGCCAACCCGTGCGCGTCCAACCCATGTGCAAACGGTGGCCAGTGCTCAGCCTTCGATTCCACCTACATCTGCACATGCCCGCCCGCCTTCCACGGTCAAACCTGCAAGCAAGACGTCAACGAGTGTGCCCAGTCTCCCTCTCCCTGTGTCAATGGTGGTGTGTGTGTGAACGAGGTGGGCTCATTCAACTGCCGCTGTCCTCAAGAGTACACCGGCAAACACTGTGAGACACTCTACATGCCCTGCAGCCCCTCGCCATGCCACAACGGAGGCACGTGTGTGCAGAAGGGAGAAACCACCTACGACTGTAGCTGCCTTCCAGGTAACACACAAAAATAAGCCGTTTTCTCATATGAACTCCAGACAAATCCAGAGAATCAGGTCCCCGCATTGTCACATTTTCCCTTTCACACGTTGCACACAACAGGAGATTGTCCGTGTCAGACGCTTGGTATAGATAGGCAAGACTTGCCGCCTGGGTAGAGCGTGCAAGACATGACATGACGCGGCTTACACCCCGGTCAAGTAGCCGGTTCCTAATTTGGTTATAAACAACAAGTCTTTTGCCGTTCCTTGAATTTCTTCAGCATCAGCCCTTGCAGACAGAAGTTCCTGAATCTTGTCGTCTCTCCAGTTAGACACCAGATGCATGGAAACATCCCCAACACGTATCGGACATTACATAGACTTAGTACTCGCGAGCTGGCAGGGTAAAGTCCGCTGACGTCTGGTCCGATAGATCTGGACGGTGCTTGCACATGCAGCTCCTCCGGGTGATGTCGAGATAGGTTCAGGGCTGCAGTGCATGTGTGAAAGGGGCACAAGCAGAACAATTGTTTTGTTTGTTGACATATGGAGTTGCATACGGCTAGTGCAGTAACAAAACAAACACTTTTGTTTGTTAAGCTAAAAAGCAGCCTGTTGTTGTAGTGAAATCTGATTGAGTGGAACAAGTAGTCTCTGGTTCCCCCCCTCCCATGTCTGTGCCAGCCTCCACTGGCAGGATGCAGTCACACAGACGTTTCCTTCTGATAGTCTCCCACAACACCAGGGGTACACACATAAACGTATAGATTAACACACCCTATTCATGAGGTATGTCTTGTTTTTCTGCTGAATACAGCCGGTCTGATGGGCGTCTTTATTGTGTTGGCACCCAAAGCCGTTGCGGTGTTGTGTAAAACTTAATTTTGAGCAATTGTGGTTACTGCTGTTAGAGGGCAGGACAGCAGCTGTGAAGAAACGTTTCTTTCTAAAAAAACACATTTCTATTTCTCTGAAATATGTGGTCATCGTGGAAGATTTCAGCCGCCTGTGTTATTGTCTGACTGTCAGAGTGCTTATGACCAGCGCAGAGCCAGTTGTTTGGATATGCAGATGAGCGACAGATATTGTGTGTTAAAGTTTAACCCATGCTGTGTGTCTCGTGGGTGTCCGTGCTGGAATGCGGCGAGATAGCGAAGCTGCACGGGCACCTGCAGAGCTGCGGGTTGATAGTCAATCAGACGTTTGTGGCTGTAAAATGCCCACAAGAAGCCTTTGATGTTTGAGGAGGACACAAGTTGTTCTGTCATCTACAGGGCATTAAAGCAATCTGCCACGAGGATATAGAGAGCTTATCTTTCTCTTAAGTACGCAGTGATAACAAGAGGAAAACGGGGTCTTATCAAAGCAAATGTTGCCACATCTTTTTCTATATCCTTTTTCACATCTGTCTTTGTCTCTCCCTGCTCAGGCTTCACAGGTCCGCACTGTGAGCACAACATCGATGACTGTCCAGGCCACAACTGCCAGAATGGTGGCGTGTGTGTGGACGGTGTGAACACCTACAACTGCCAGTGCCCACCTCATTACACAGGTGATCATCTGCTTTGAGAATTACCATTAAAAAATAAAAAGACCTGTAAAGAAAACATGTATAAAATTCCCTTTTGTCTTCGTGTCTCTTTCAGGTCAATACTGCACAGAAAATGTTGACGAGTGTGAGTTGATGCCCAACGCGTGCCAGAATGGAGGGACGTGCCACGACACTCACGGCAGCTACCACTGCGTCTGCGTCAACGGGTGGACGGGTGACGACTGCAGCGAGAACATCGACGACTGTGCCAGCGCGGCTTGTTACCATGGCGCTACCTGCCACGACCGCGTAGCCTCGTTCTTCTGCGAGTGTCCTCACGGCCGCACAGGTACGACTATTCGTGGCTGTCCCAGACATAATGTACGCGCAGATAATGATCTTAAAGGAAAACCCACAAAATCACAATTGTTATATTAATTACTCACCCCTCGTTGCCATGAATTCTGGAAGAATATTCATGCAATCTTGAAGAATCAAAAAACTGGGAAAAGTTGTGATGAATTGACGTAAATGGGGGCCGGGTCCGTTTACAAACTCTCACACAACTCGTGGATAATCCAAGTGTCAATTATCCAGTCGTATGCTCACTACTTCACAAACACATGCATTTTCACTACAACCTTACTATTGTAACACTTTGGACTTAAATGTTAAGATACAGCTTGTTGAAAACATGCTCTTGTGGTGCTCACAGGTTTGCTGTGCCACCTTGATGACGCCTGCATCAGCAATCCATGTCAAAAGGGCTCCAACTGTGACACCAACCCAGTGAACGGGAAGGCCATCTGCACCTGTCCCCCGGGTTACACCGGCTCAGCCTGCAACCTGGACATCGACGAGTGCTCCCTCGGTAAGTTATAAAGTCAACGTGACTTTCTTCTGGTACAGTTTTAAAAGGTCTTCTACAGTTATTATGCATAAACGTCACATATGTTTGACAACTTGCATCTTTTATGTTGTAGGTGCCAACCCTTGTGAACATGGTGGGCGCTGCCTCAACACCAAAGGCTCTTTCCAGTGCAAATGTCTTCAAGGGTATGAAGGACCGCGTTGCGAGATGGACGTCAACGAATGCATGTCTAATCCTTGCCATAACGATGCCACCTGCCTGGATCAGATCGGAGGGTTCCACTGCATCTGTATGCCGGGTAAGAGCATTGGCGTATATCGCATGGAGAGTTAACTACAGGGTTCTTTGTAGTTTTGAATCATTATCAAAGAAAAGTAAGAAAAGAAAACTTGATTTGACTAATAACTAACTAACTCATGTGTGTGTGTGTGTGTGTGTGTGTGATTTCAGGATATGAGGGTGTGTTCTGTCACATCAACACAGATGAGTGTGCCAGCCAACCTTGTCTCAACAATGGCAATTGCGTCGACAAGATCAACTCCTTCCACTGCGAGTGCTCCAAAGGTGAGAAATGATGAGGCAATGTGAAAGATGAGTAAATAGAGTAAAAGAAAAAGGTTTTTGGATCCTTTGCGTCTGTTTTTAAACCTCAGACAATGGGAGCAGAGAAAAAGCTATAAATGAGTGGAGCATTAACTCAGCTGTCAATGAGTATAGCATGCCATATATGGCTCACAGATCAAATGTGAATGATTTACTTCCTCTTATAGTGTCACTGAAGGGTTTTTGGGTGAACAGGACAGAGCGGATCAGGTTGCAGAAACATTAGCATATTTGGCGGGCACGAGAGTTTGTGTTAGAGCTTAGCGCCAAAATTGGGGGAGGGCAGGGATTGGTTTATGGCCAGTGAGCTGGAGTCCATTGTGTTGTGGTTTGAAAGAAAGATTGCCCTGCACAGTAAGAGCCGAGGAGGGGAGGGGGGGGGGGGTCGTGGAATGGTTCGTTAGGACCTTCAGTGTCCTGCAGACATACTTGAGATGCAAATGAGTTGTTCTGTTCTCTGTTTTCCCATTACGCACAATCTAGCCATGACATACAGAATTTAACTTTCAATTTCATACATTTACGCAATTATCTGAAGAAAAGTTTGATATAATTTTTTCGTTCATTTGTGCATTTGCAGGTTTTTCAGGGAGTCTGTGTCAGGTGGACATTGACGAGTGTGCCAGCACCCCCTGCAAGAACGGAGCTAAATGTACTGATGGTCCCAACAAGTACACCTGCGAATGTGCTGAAGGTAAAACAAACAATTGTTTTTTTCTGAATTTGAAATGCACATTTTCCTCTCCAAATGAACATTACCATTATTCTACTAAATACTCTCTTCCTGTCCAGGTTACACAGGGCAGCATTGTGAGACTGACATCAACGAGTGCTACTCTGACCCCTGCCACTATGGTACCTGTAAAGATGGCCTCGCCTCCTTTACCTGCTACTGTCGCCCTGGCTACACTGGCCGCTTGTGTGAGACCAACATCAATGAGTGTCTCAGCCAGCCCTGCAAGAATGGCGGCACTTGCCAGGACAGGGAGAACACATATAATTGTGCTTGCCCCAAAGGCACTGCAGGTGAGACTTTAAACATCAACATTCGACAGATTCCTTCAGTTCAAATGTTGAGATTTTCCTCACATCCTTTGCTCACATGTGTTCCACTTGACAGGTTTCAATTGTGAGGTGAATCTGGACGACTGTAAGAGCAAACCCTGCGACTACGGGAGGTGCATCGACAAAATCAACGGCTACGAGTGTGCATGCGAGCCCGGCTACACAGGTGAGCACTAGGTGGAGTGCACATGTGCAGGGGGGTGGCCCCCTGAGCTTTGGGAGGGGCAGGTAGGACAGCTGGCTGGCGGGTCCACTCCTGCAGAACAATGGTGTCAGATTGCCTGTGTTGGATGGGGGGGGGGTTAGAGAAAGGAACACAGTTCCCAACCTGATACACACACACAAAACAACACACACACACAAAGCGCTAACTTTGTTTGCCATTTGAAAAGGTTGTGACGTTGAGCCTGGACAGTAAGGTGATACTTTAAAAGGAAAAGAGCCTTTTAATCACATTTCTGATGTTTAGTGGAGTGTAGCTGCACGACCCCGTAAATATCTGGGAGTGAAGTCCCTCACTTACTTCACTGACACCACCTGGAATGCACCAGTAAATACAACTAGTGACAAAGTCTAATCCCAACAAGTGGACCACTCTTCCTCCCATTCGTGGCCCAACAGAGCCGGTTCTGACTGGTAGTGGCTGTGTGATTATGCTAGAAAGGGGGGGGGGGGGGGGCGAGGCAGTGAGGAACAAGTGTGCAGGCTTCTGTGCATCCCTCCTCCTCTTCCTCCCCTCCATCTTTTTGTGTTGACGGGGTGAGCGTGGAGGGCATGGCGGGACTGAGACACACAGAGGGACAGAGGACTATTGTAATTGAAGATCAGGCAGTTGGGCCCTCCCCTCCTGATTGATGAAGACCAGGGGAGGAGGGGGCTGAGGGGATCAGAGGGGGGTTTAATTGTTACTCGGCCGTGTGTGAAATGGGTCTGGCCTTCTGTCCCCTGTAAACAGCGCTGGGTGAGGTTAGTTCTCCCTGGATGGGGGGTGGTGTGTGTGTGAATAGGGACGGTAGCTGCAGCCCCCCCCCTGCACCTCCTGGCAGCACATCCCCCTCTCAGATCCAGCTGAAACCCTCCTTCTGCCTATTCAACAGGGCCCCATTCGATCAATGGAGGAGAGGCAAAAGGGCCTCCAGGGGCCGCCAGGCTAGGCACACATTGGAGCTGCTACAGCTTCTGCCTGTTTAATGTTGAGGGAGTCTTTAGTAGTAGCTCTCTATTGTCCAAGAGCCCCAGTGCAGCTCAGCGAGCAGCTTATAAAGGCTCAAAGAATACGACACCAACGTCCAGCTGTGGGGCCTCATAATGACCAGTGTACATGCATCTTTCCAAAGCAATACATGCTGTACTGAAATGTTGTCTTATTGTCTTTCAGGATCAATGTGTAACATCAACATCGACGAGTGCGCCATCAACCCTTGTCACAACGGGGGCACCTGCGTCGATGGCATCAACAGCTTCACCTGCCTGTGCCCAGAGGGCTACAACGACGCCACCTGTTTGTCTCAGGTGGATGAGTGTGGCAGCAACCCCTGCATCCACGGCCGATGCCAGGACCTCATCAATGGGTGAGCACAGATCCAAATTTAAAGTACAGCTCACCCCAAAATCAAAAATAACTGACCCTTTTAAAGTTGAATGAGCAGCAAAAAGTGGCACAAGTCAATCAACACCACTGACCTGACATTTCCTTTGCATCAAAGCTACAAATGTACCTGTGACTCTGGCTGGAGCGGCCCCAATTGTGACATCAATAACAACGAGTGTGAGTCCAACCCGTGCATGAACGGGGGAACCTGCAAGGACATGACCAGCGGGTACCACTGCTCATGCAGAGCCGGCTTCACCGGTCAGTTATAACCCTCATGACTTCTCGTCACTGCCTTCGCTCATTGAGAGTGAGTGTGTGCCCTGCGAGCCGACGTCTAACCCAAGTGCGTTCTCTAATCCTGCCGCTGTAGGTCCTAACTGCCAAACTAACATCAACGAGTGTGCCTCCAACCCCTGCCTCAACCAGGGCACCTGCATCGATGATGTGGCTGGATACAAGTGCAACTGTTTGCTGCCCTACACTGGTACGACATGTAGCTGCTTATTCTTCACGCTATTACCTGGGTTGTTTATTTAGTTCGTTGTTTGCACAGGTCAGAAAATGTAAAGACAATCTTCCACTTTCCACACAGAAGGCTTATCCAGTCCTATCTTGTGTTGTTTGAGAAAACATCACCTAATGGCCACAAACAGGGATGTCTGTTCTTGGCATCTCTGTGTGGAACGATCTGCCTGTGTGTGTGTGTGTGTGTGTGTGTGTGTGTGTGTGTGTTTTGGAATAACATGCCACAGCGGCTAATATAAGCCGGAGAACTGGAGCCTGCTTCAAGCCCCATTCCCACTTCCACTGCGTCCTGTTTCCTGTCTGTGATCAAACAATAGCAGGAAACAGGAAAACCCTTCCTGTTTGGCTAATGGATAAGGAAGTGGGATCTAGAAATTGATGTCACTCCTCGACATAAAATCTATTACAGGGATATTAGTATTTATGTATTTGGACTGAAGCAGTTGCTCCATGTTACCTGCGTAATGCAAACACTGATGTTTTCTTCTCTCTGTCACCAGGTGAAAACTGTGAGACCCTGCTGGCCCCCTGCAGCCCTAGACCCTGTAAAAACGGAGGAGTGTGTAAAGAGTCTGAAGACTACCAGAGCTTCTCCTGCATCTGCCCTGAAGGATGGCAAGGTATCTATCTATTTCTACCTTAAAATGTATCTAAGAAGTGAAAGCATTCCCCGTGACGTCCCAGTGGTTGGTGGACGATTGTTTTCGGTCGTCGCCATCTTTGTTTTTTTTGCAGACGCCAACTTTTCTTTTTCTAACTTTCTCTTCCCCTCAAGGTCAAACATGTGAGATCGATATCAACGAATGTGTGAAGAGCCCATGCCGCAACAGTGCAGTTTGCCATAACACTATGGGGGGCTACCAGTGCAAGTGCCAGCCAGGTTACACTGGCCAGAAGTGTGACACAGACACCGATGACTGCAAACCAAGTAAGGAACATATTTCCACCATTGAAAGTTCTCATGTTGTCTCCAATTCAAACCTAGAAAACGGTTATTTAATTTCCTCCTTTCTGTGTTTCAGATCCCTGCAGTAACGGCGGTCTGTGCCGCGATGGCATCAACACGTTCACGTGTACCTGTCTGCCCGGGTTTCGTGGCGGCCGATGTGAGCAGGACATAAACGAGTGTGAGAGTAACCCCTGTCGAAACGGGGCCAACTGCACCGATTGTGTGAACAGCTACACCTGCACCTGCCCGCCCGGCTTCAGTGGCATCAACTGTGAGATGAACACCAACGACTGCACTGACAGGTAGCTCCCCTACTCAGAATGTTCTCTGTACTTGTTTAACCTGCACACATCAAATAAGGTTTTAACATGTTTATTGTCCTGTGTCTCTCCAGCTCCTGTTTCAATGGAGGCACCTGTATGGATGGAATCAATGCCTTCACCTGCCTGTGTCTACCTGGATTCACTAGCAGCTACTGCCAATACGATATCAATGAGTGTGACTCCAAACCATGCCTCAACGGAGGATCCTGTCTCGACAGTTATGGGACGTACAAGTGCACCTGTCCTCATGGCTACACAGGAATCAACTGTCAGGTAGGAATCATCTTTTGTCAGGCTAAATGTGTAACAAACTGGTGGGTTCATGTATAACCCCATTTATACAGTTTATCTGTTGTTTTCTGTCAGCCAAAGGTAAAAAGGTAGCACACACTCACAGATCTTCAGGACAAAGTTTGGATTCAATTGAGATTAGTCAACCTTGTCCTGAAGTCTGGATGTTTGCTACATTTTTAACTATTGGTGTTCAAAGTTGGAACTCTATAAATGTAGGTTTAGCACGACAAACTAATCCTCTCAAAGACCTAACTTCTACTTTCTGTCTTTGTTTCTGTCTAGAATCTGGTGCGCTGGTGTGATTCATCCCCCTGTAAAAATGGAGGTACGTGCTGGCAGCAGGGAGCCTCTTACACCTGCCAGTGTCAGACGGGATGGACTGGTCTCTACTGTGACATCCCCAGTGTGTCTTGTGAGGTTGCAGCCAAGCAGCAAGGTGAGACCTGCCAAAAGTTATTTCCCCTCATGCGATATAGCTTTTTGTACGAGACAAGTCCTGTGTGTGATTGGTGCATTGTGTAACTTCTTCCTTGTTTATTTCAGGGGTGGAGGTGGCTCACCTGTGCAGGAACTCAGGCCAGTGTCTGGATGCTGGAAACACACATTACTGCCGCTGCCAGGCCGGCTACACCGGGAGTTACTGCCAGGACCAAGTGGACGAGTGCTCACCTAATCCTTGCCAGAACGGAGCGGCCTGTACTGATTATCTGGGAGGCTACAGCTGCGAGGTAGGTTCATTTACAGCACACAATGTGATCATAACACAGCAATTATATATTTATTAAGTGCTTGAAACTGCTTGAAATTGTAATTGCTTACTTTCACAATGAATCACTTTCTGACTGAATAGTTTACTTTGTAGATAAAGAAATAAAATAAGTGAAGAAATCAGTACACTGAATGCACTGTATATAAATATGTAAAATACCACAGCTGTAAGTTGCTGGAAAGCTTGACATGCACATTGAAAATGCTTGAAAGTGCTTGAATTTGACTTTGCAGAAGGTGAAGGAACCCTCAATAATAATTCCTATGATGTTTTTTCTTTGTCTCCATCAGTGTCTCCCCGGCTACCACGGTGTAAATTGCTCCAAAGAGATCAATGAATGTCAGTCACAGCCTTGTCAGAACGGAGGCACATGCATCGACCTCATCAACACCTACAAGTGCTCCTGTCCCAGAGGAACACAAGGTTCATACCTGCAGAGCACATTCAAAGTCCTGCACTGGCAAAAAAAAACACAAAAACAAGGATTTTTCTAACGCCTGTTTCTGTCCCTCGTAGGTGTGCACTGTGAGATGAATTTGGATGACTGCACCCCCTCCAGCAACCCGCTGACCAACGAGCCCAAGTGCTTCAACAATGGGAGGTGTGTGGACCGCATTGGAGGTTACCAGTGTGTGTGCCCAGCCGGCTACGTAGGAGAGCGCTGTGAAGGCGACGTCAACGAGTGTTTGTCCGACCCCTGTGACCCCAGTGGGTCCTACAACTGCATTCAGCTCACCAACAGCTACCGCTGCGAGTGCCGCACTGGATATACAGGTACTGATGTGCATCCAGCAGCACGGGGCAAGACTGCAATATCCCTGCATGCAGTGTCTGATGGGTGACACGTGCATTTTCTGTTTTCCAGGTCAGCGTTGTGACAAAGTGTTTGATGGCTGTAAAGGAAGACCCTGCAAAAACGGAGGCACATGTGCTGTTGCCAGTAACACACCTCATGGTTTCATCTGCAAATGTCCACCTGTGAGTATAGCTGAATACTTTTACTCTCCTTTTATATCTCAAGTAATAATAATAATAAACTTTATTTATGTAGCACCTTTCATAACAAAATGCAGCTCAAAGTGATAATCAAAAAACAAGTATGAGAAATATAAAAAAACATTAATGATGTTAGAGAAAGGTGTATTTAATTGAAACAAGTCAACAGAAGTTGCTTGTTTGTCTTCTGTGTGATGGGAGTTTGTTCCAAACCCTTTGTGTCAAACAACGATCATAACCTTTCTCTATTTCTGTCCCTCTAGAGCTTCACCGGCTCTTCCTGCGAGTACGATTCTCGCTCCTGTGGAAGTCTGAATTGCAGGAACGGAGGCACATGTGTGTCAGGCCACCTCGGCCCACGCTGCCTGTGTCCACCAACCTTCACTGGGCCTGAGTGTCAGACCCCCACTGACAGCCTCTGCATCTCCAACCCCTGCTACAACGGTGGCACGTGCCAGATCACTCCAGACGTGCCTTTCTTCCAGTGCAGCTGCCCCAGCAACTTCAACGGCCTGCTGTGCCACATCCTGGATTACTCCTTTGTCGGGGGATTTGGCCGGGACATCACCCCGCCTCCGGAAGTGGAGGTGAGCTGCGAGATTCCTCAGTGCGACGAGTGGGCCGGGAACCATATCTGCGACTCTCTGTGCAACAACCACGCCTGCGGCTGGGATGGAGGAGACTGCTCACTTAATTTTGATGACCCTTGGCAAAACTGCTCGGCGGCGTTGCAGTGCTGGCGCTACTTTAACGATGGGAAGTGTGATGGCCAGTGCAACAGCCCTGGGTGTCTCTATGATGGCTTCGATTGTCAGGGACAGGAAGGACAATGCAAGTAAGTGTCGAAAACAGAGAACAATTATTGTGTGGGTGTCGTAATATACCGGTATTGATGACAACTGTGATATCTCCTCTTAAATCATTTTCATTTCTTTACGTTCTCGCTTTGTCAGTTCATCTGGTTTTTTCACTTTCCTTTCGTGTAATTGTTAAAGATTATTTGATTTATAGCATTATTATGACTTCAATATTTCTATAAATATGAGGATAATATTGTTATGGTGTAGTATCTTTACAGCCCTAATCACAATGCTAACATATCTCTACTTTTCTTCCAGCCCGCTGTATGACCAGTACTGTAAAGACCACTATGCTGACGGTCACTGTGACCAGGGCTGCAACAACGCCGAATGTGAGTGGGACGGTCTGGACTGCGCCGACAACATGCCAGAGAAGCTGGCAGACGGGCACTTAGTTCTGGTGGTCCATATCCCCCCTGAACAGCTTAAGAATCGTTCGTCAACCTTCCTCAGAGAGATCAGCAGCGTCCTCCACACCAACGTGGTGTTCCGCCGTGATGCCAAAGGAGAACCGATGATCTTCCCGTACTTTGGCAACGAGCAGGACCTCGTCAAACATAACGTGCTGAAGCGCTCCGCGGATGGCTGGCCCGAGTGGGCTTCAGTGCCGGCCAATGTTTTGGGTCAAGTGAAGGAGAGTGTGTCTGCCATGGTCAGCCCTCGGAAACGCAGAGAGCTGGATCCTGTGCAAGTCAAAGGGTAGGCACCACAAAGAGATCTTCTTGAGTGTTTTTATTAGCATCTCTATGATGAATCGTATGAATGTTAAATGTTTCCTCCCATTTGTGCCTGTAGGTCTGTGGTGTACCTGGAGATTGACAACCGTCAGTGCTACCAGCAGTCTAGTGAATGCTTCCAGAGCGCCACAGATGTAGCTGCATTCCTGGGAGCGCTGGCCACCAGCGGGAATCTCAATGTTCCCTACATTGAAGCTGTCACCAGTAAGTATCTCAGCCCCAGCCCGACGTCGTAAATAAAAAATGGCCGTTGAAATCCTAAATAACACGGTGACTTTGACCATCTTTCCAGGTGTGAGACCTACTCCCTCCGGTTCAGAGCTCTACCCCATGTACGTAGTCTTCCTGGGCTTGGCTGCACTGGGTTTCATCTGCCTTGGTGTTCTGGTGTCCCGTAAAAGGCGGCGCGAACACGGCCAGCTCTGGTTTCCTGAGGGATTTAAAGCGTCGGAGCCAAGCAAAAAGAAACGCAGAGAGCCGCTGGGAGAGGATTCTGTTGGATTGAGGTAAGAAGACTTTGAAAGTGGAATATGAAGGCAGCTGTGGTTTAAAGTCTACCTGCAGCTGCATGTTTCTTTGATGTTATGTAACTCACCTGCCTCCTCTTTCCAACAGACCTATGAAAAACTCTGACATCAATCTTATGGATGACAATCAAAGTGAATGGGATGATGAGGATCCAGACTGCCGGCGCTTCAGGGTAAGAAAGAAAACTCTCCTCTTGTCTAAATTAACTATGTTTTATCGTTCTCGGCCCTTTTCACGTGGGCGACAGATGCTCATGTTGTGCTGATTGGTGTCTCTTGCAGTTGGAGGAGCAGGCCATGTTGGATTTGAGGGACCACACTGACCACAGGAAATGGACACAGCAGCATCTGGATGCAGCTGACCTGCGTATTGCCTCCATTGCGCCGACCCCTCCTCAGGGAGAGATAGAGAATGACTGCATGGATGTCAATGTCAGAGGGCCAGGTGTGTACACTTATAGAAACAGAAGAAGAATGTTCTGTGAACAATGACATACAAGGTATTGGAACTCATTGTAATCCTCCTCTTTCAGATGGTTTCACGCCCCTGATGATCGCGTCCTGCAGCGGTGGAGGACTGGAGACTGGTAACAGCGAAGAGGAAGAAGATCCCTCAGCAGAAATCATCTCTGACTTCATTTATCAAGGTGCCAACCTCCACAACCAGACCGACCGCACAGGCGAGACTGCCCTCCACCTGGCCGCTCGCTACGCCCGCTCTGATGCCGCCAAACGCCTCCTTGAGTCCAGCGCCGATGCCAACGTGCAGGACAACATGGGACGCACTCCTCTTCACGCTGCTGTGGCTGCAGATGCTCAGGGAGTGTTCCAGGTAACATCTTCTCCCACAGGAGTCTTATGTCTCTCTTGGCTTGGGTTTCTGATGAAGTTTGTCCAGCAGCTTAAAAGCACTTAGCTAAACATCCTTGTGTCCTTGCAGATTTTAATCCGAAATCGCGCCACTGATCTTGACGCCCGCATGCATGACGGAACAACACCCCTGATCCTGGCAGCCCGATTGGCAGTTGAGGGCATGGTGGAAGAGCTTATCAACTGCCACGCCGACGCTAACGCCACCGATGACTCTGGTACGCTAGCTAACTTTACTATCAACCGATCATCTCCACAGTCCATAACGATCCCTCCCAGTGTGCTGAGCTGTTTTGATAATCAACCCTCTTGTGTTTACTCTCTCTGCAGGTAAATCTGCTCTTCACTGGGCCGCGGCCGTAAACAACGTGGAGGCTGCTATGGTGCTGCTGAAAAATGGTGCCAACAAAGACATGCAAGACAACAAGGTATGTGAAACTAAAGGACAGTGATGGAGCTATTTAAGATACTTGATTGAGAGACCCTTAGTGGTAGAAAATTACATATTGTTTGTTTAACAGTGTGTTTGTTTGTTTGTTTGCTTTTTAGGAAGAGACACCAATCTTCCTTGCAGCCCGTGAAGGAAGCTTCGAAACAGCCAAAGTTCTTCTGGAACACTTTGCCAATCGTGAGATCACCGACCACCTCGACCAGCTTCCCAGAGACATCGCCCAGGAGCGCATGCACCATGACATCGCCCGCCTTCTGGACGAGTACAACGTGGTCAGGAGTCCCGGGCTTCACAGCGGCCCCCTGAGCACCTCCAGCCTCTCCCCACCTCTCTGCTCCCCCAATGACTATCTTAGCAACCTCAAGCCCAACCTGTCCGTCAAGAAGGTTCGCAAACTTAGCGCCGGCGGCAAAGGAGGGAAGGACGGGGGCAAAGATAATAGAATGAAGAAGAAAAAGTCGCTGGACGGGAAGGGTAACTTGCTCGACACGTCAGGTGTCCTCTCCCCGGTTGATTCCCTCGAGTCACCGCACGGCTACCTGTCAGACGTGTCCTCTCCTCCCATGACTTCCCCCTTCCAGCAGTCCCCGCCTGTGTCTCTAAATCACCTACAAGGCAATGGGGACCATATGGGCCAGATGAGCATGGGTAAGGATATGGGCTGTATGTCTTTCGACCATAACCCACCCCGCCTCTCCCACATGCCTGTGTCCAGCCCTAACAGTCAGGGCACAGCATCCATAGGTGGCAGCAGAGGAGGCCAGTGTGACTGGATCTCCAGGATGCACCCAGGTGTAGGCCAGCAAGGAGGCTTCACGCAGGTGCAACCCATATCCCACAGCATGATGGGTGCTCTGCACGGCGTCAGCACTGCCACGCTGTCTCAGATCATGGGCTACCAGAATATGCAGACCAGTCACCTCGGCTCGTCCGCTCACATGATGCAGCAGGCTCACTCGCGGCAGCTCCAGCACCAGAACTCCAACTCCACCACAGCCGGCCAGTCGCTCAACCAGAGCTTCCCGAACGTCGAGCTGAACGACATGCAGCAGAACAACCGCTCCATGCCCATCCTCACCGTGATGCCCCAGGAGACGCAGATCCTCGGCACGCAATTCCTCACCCCTCCCTCCCAGCACAGCTATTCTGGCCCCATGGACAACACACCTAACCACCAGCTACAGGTGCCCGACCACCCGTTTCTAACCCCCTCCCCCGGCTCCCCCGACCAATGGTCCAGCTCGTCCCCACATTCCAACATGTCCGATTGGTCGGAAGGCATCTCCAGCCCGCCGACAAGTATCCATTCGCAGATGAATCTGATCCCAGACCAGTTTAAGTAGACACTTATAAAATGGACAGAACTCTTAAAAAATATACAAACACATAGAGAAAGAGAGTGACACCTGAAGAAACTCCTTTTTTATTATCCGTTTTTATACTAACGATAAAAACAGTTTTAGTAATTTTGTATTTATTTATGTGCTTTCTTTGAAATATAAAGAAGATGCTTTTATATTTATGCTTTTTTATTTTTTTGTTCTGTTATGTATGGGAAGATTAGAAACTGTTTAAAAGGAGTGTATATCATAAAAAAAGACTCCTAGATGTGTACACTGGCTATTTATTTGTGTCTTGTGTTGCTATATTCACTGGATTTATTTTAATCTTTCGGTCTTCACAAATTTTTATTTTTGGGATTTACATTGCTTTATGTTTGTACAGATTTCTTTTCAACTTTTATAGATTATTTTAAAATTTTCAGTATTAATTAATTATATTTTAACCTCCTTTGTCTTTTAAACGACACAGGTTTTGTTACTGAACGACACTTCACTAAGTCTTATCACTGAGTCTGTGTTAGATGATGATCAAATACAGTATATATTTAAAGTCGCCTTTCATGATGTTGCTTGATGTTGAGTAACTGAGCCGAGGTAACAGAGACCTTAAAGCACAGGACGAACATCCCTTATGAGTTGAGATGCATCTAAATCAACCTGAGCCTATTTCCTATTGACTGGTCTTTGATTTGTGATAATTTATGATGCAAGGACTGTTTCTTTCTTTCATATCTTATCCCAAATCAGTGATTATGTTCACCATGTTTAACCTGTTAAGTGTTAAATTGCAGTCCTGTTGTTGAAAAGTTGAAATGTTACATCCGTTTAAAATAGTGCCAGAGTGATTTTTTGTTTTTCCCAAGAGAAAAGCAACGAGATTTCTTGTAAGGAAAAATGTCTGGGAACATTGTTTGTGAAAGAAACGGGGACCTTTTGTTTGTGTGTGTGTAACGACACCAGCTGCACTTTGTGTGGTTCAAGGTGTCTTTATGTCATGTTTTATAAACTAATTCAGAGATAAAAAAATATGTTTTTAAGAAGAGATGTAATTCAAAATCAATGTTCATGCAAAGTTGTAGTTTGCAAAGAAGTATTTCCTGATTACAAATGTTTTGTAAAAATTGTCTTGATTCAATAAAAGTTGCTGTTGAACCTTAAGACATGGCTTCCTCTTGTTTTACATTCATTCTTAAATCTGTGTGTAGCCACCAACGGAGAAGTGAAGTCACTCTCACCCAGACGTTGGTGTCTGTTGCCCTCTGGAGGTGATACTCTTATAGCACCGCAGCTTTATTATCATTCACTGGTTCTTTATGTTTCCTGGAATAGTTTATGGATTTCATATCTGCCTGGGGTTGTTATCTTCAGTATGAAAAATGTATTTATGCACAGCTGAAATTGAATTTGAACGGTCTTGAATCTATTCAGAGCGACTCATCTATCTCACGTCCGACCTCTTCTCTATAACTATACAACTGACAGACCCCACTGCTAATATGTACATCCCAAGTATCAGATCTAACCTAAACTCATTCATATGCTTATTTATTTATTTCACATTACCTTCTGCACATTGGGGCTTCAAGTCCTTCAACATTATGGAAGTACAATACTCAGTATCCTTATAGCCAGTATCGCAGGATCACACAAAACCAATATAAGTGCTTTAAAAACATTTAATGAAAAACATCTTTTGAACAAAACATTTTGTAATTATAACACAAGTCTAGAAAACTAGTACAATATAGAAAAAGTTACAAATTCAAAAATAACATACATATGAACCACACAAGAGGTTTACTTAATCAGGTATAATATTGAAGAGTTTGCATGAATTAATAGTTTTGTTAAATATTTATTTTTAAAAATGTGGTAGAGAATGTGTTGGAAGATATATTCTTGGATCTGTTTGTTTAAATAATAATAATAATAATAATAATAATAATAATAATAATAATAATAATATTAAATACAGGAAAATACAAAAAGAAGGAATATGAAAACAGGTATAGATGCCATAATTAATAGAAAAAGATGAGATATAAAAACCTCAGAATAATATTAATATTAATAATAAGTATAGAAATGTTATGATGTTAAAATCAGAACAGATATCCATGTTTTAAAAAATACAGACAAGTACTGTAAAAGTCAAGAAAAATAATATCAAATAGAGAAAAGGAAAAGGAAATATGAAAAAGATACTATTAAAGATACATAAATGTAAAATATCACAGTGTTGATATTGATAGAGGAAGTGCACACGTTCACAGTAAAGAGAATACACTACAGGGATAATAGTCTAAATATATAAATGTAATAAAAGCTGGAAAGAAATGTAATTTTATGAAGTTAAAGCTGAAATAATGAGCAAACTAATAAAACAGTGCGCTCTCTGCCGCCGCACAGGCCTGCAGCGCCCCCTGCAGGCGAGCACGTGCGCTGCAGCAGCGCGGACACAGGATGACCGTCGTCCCCATAGAGACAGGCTCCGACAACAGGGACCCGTCACACCGTGCGCTCCTCTCTCCGAGGCGACCACAGCCTCAACATGAAGCAACCGGCTTCTGGCCATTAGTCATTCCCTCGAAAACAGACTTTTAATGGTTGCCATTCAGATTTTTTATTATTGGATTAACCAGCATCAGCCGCCAGCCGCAGCTTTATCCTGAGAGGCCGGAGATTTGTGTCTGTGCAGGGAGGAGTCCTCTGTCCTCCCCCCGCTAGCTGAGCGACAGCCAGGTCAGCATGTCGGCGTTGTAACCGCACAGACGTAAAGCCGTGGAAAGCAACCCAATGCACGCGTAAAGGTGAGTCTTTGTTGTGTTTCTCGCCTTGCATTTTCTAGGTGTGTGTGTGCGCAGTTTAGCTAGCTAACATAGCTAGTACTATGAACTTAATGGTGCTAGGTTGGTGTTAGGTCATTCTCTGGTCACAATACTCCAGCCCCGACTGGACCCTGGCTGGAAAATGCATCAAAGATCAACTACACTACTATTTTCTTTCATTTTTGGTCGCTAATAAACACAGCAGCTCTCATTTGTGTCCAAAAGTGCTGCCTTTCTTATACCCAAACACCTGCTCATCAGCTGAAACAATGTGCAAATACATTTCATGGGCGTTAAATACATATATAGTCATGGTATATGAGTCATGGGGCTTGACAGCAGACTGTAGCTGCAGGTAAACAAGGTGAGTGTATGTGTAGTATTTCATGTCTCCCCATCATCAGAGCAGGTGCTGTCTGTGAGACCTGCAGGCCCTGCGTGTTGTTCTTCAGGTCGATGATGTAATGCAATCGGCTGCTACTGGCAATAATGTTTCTGTGTCATATTAGGGAATGTCCTTACAAAACTAAGAAAGCAACACCACGTGGGAAATATTTAGGGAAGTCTCAGTTTGCAGACATTAACTGGCGCAAGGCATGGCTTGTTGTTGAGTCACAAGCAAAACTGGAGAAATACATCTGAAAATCTTACATATTGTGTTACATTTTGGACTTTACGAATGATATATTGTGCAAAACAACACCTGTAAGTATTAACAGTTTATGTACTATTGTTAACCTTTAAACAAAAAATCCTCCATATTCATAAAGCTACATTTCCTAATTCTTTTAATTTATTTATCCAATTTTTCTGAAGAAGATTGTTTTTGTTTTTTAATCTTTAAATGTTGTATATTATTATTATTATTATTATTATTATTATTATTATTATTATTATTATTATTATCATTATTATTTATTATGTATTATTATTATTTATTATGTATTATTATTTATTGTTATTATTATTAATATAATTATTTATATAATATAAATTTGTATTACTGATAGTTTGTACATTAACTAAATAACTCTAATAATAATGAACGTTCCTGTGTCTCGTGCAGGATGGATGTGGAGGTGTGTGCTGGCAGGGACAGCACCTGGAGGAGAGCAGCAGCAGCAGCAGCAGATGATGCAGGTGGAGGAGGCATGGAGGCTCAGGTCGTACCGCTGGAGCGCTACGACTCTGCCAGAGCCAAAATAGACGCAAATCTCCGCTGGTTGTTTGCCAAAGCTTATGGAATAGGTAAGGCTTCCTCTGTGTTCACTGTGGACTGGAGCAACAATCTGCTGTGCATGAACTGAACTAGTCTAGTTATGTTTATCCTGATGCATGACCAGCCTCACATATTATAGTCGTTATGGTGTTTGTGCAATATAGATTCTTGACTTTAGTTGCATCAGTTATTTGTCTTCAGCTGCAACAGAAACAACATAAATCTATATCTCTGTCAAGAAGCCTGGCTAGTCTATTGCAGTACATGTATTATTAACTGATGTTCTAGAGGCCTGGTGAGAAGATACAGTACAAAATGCAGCCGTGCATTGAAGTGTGCACGAGAGGATTTCGAACTGGAGGCATCTTTATACAAACGTTTAACCTTTCAGTCACTTCTGAACCAAAAATGCTGAACATTTCTTTGCACAACTTTCTTAAATATCGGGATTTGCTGCTTTGTGGTTGTGTTGTGTGCTCGTACACTGAAAGTATTTGACGGTTTGTCTGAAGAAGCGAAACATCTGAAGACTTTTTATGGACCAAAATCATGTCGACATCAATGAATCGAGAACGCAATCAGCTGGTTAATTGATCTGAAAAGAATCATTACAGCGACCTTATAGCAGAGAACTGGTGTCACTAACTGATGTAGTAAAGGCCGGTACATCTTATCGAGATTCATTTAGTAATAGAAGACTTCCCTCACAGTAGTCACTCATTACATGGACGTTATCTGCTTTGTGAAATGATGCATCTGCTCCGCTCTCATAACAATGTTTTCTTTTTGAAAGTATCTCTGCTCTTTGTTTTACGGCGCGGTGGCACCCGCAATTAAACCCTGCAGGAATCAATGAAATAAATTGCAGTGTTTGGATAGTGCAGTGAAATGCATGAGCTGTGACTGTGCATAAAGCTTTTAGAAATAGTGTTATTATATTGGAGCTAACAAACAAAAAAAGAATCGCCAACTATTTTGATGTTATTTGACATTTTGAAGTAATCTTTTGTGCAGAAATGGCAGAAAAAGCTGTTTTTCAGCCTCTCAAATTTGGAGATTTCCTGCTTTTCTCTGTTTTATCAGATTAAACTGATTATGTTTGTGATTTGGACTGAAAAAACAAGACATTTAAAGACATCATCTTGGACGTTTCACTATTTTCTGACATTTTATAGACCAAAGGATTAATCGATGAAGTATTAGGTCCAAAAAGAAAAAAAAATATGAACAAATTGTATCTGCATCTCCTCCGTCCACTTGTGTGGTTGTAATGTAAACAAGCGTCCCGAGCAAGAGACCGCAGCGACGGTGCAGAGCTTCATGTTAGTGAGGCCGACATCTCACCATCATCGTCTCTTACACTCGGGTCACTAGCCTCGCTCTGACGAGGGCTACTAAAACATTCAAAATGACTGCTCGACGTGCTGTGTGTAACTGTCTGGAGACGACTCCTTGAATGTGGGTTTTTGTGTCACTCCCTGCTCGAGTGAGAGCAGGAGGGTCAGCCCGTCCTGCAAACCTACTCGTCTCTGTGATTTAATTATCCGTTTGAAAATGAGACAATCATCCAGTGAAAACTCTTCGTCATCATATCCATTTTATAATCCAGACGTACTGTAGTTTAAGTGTTTCCTGCCTTGCAGTGCTTCGCTGTGGATGACTCAGTAAATTGACTCTGAGTGGAAACAAACCCCTAAAATATGAAGCTTGTAAAGTGCGGTGAGGTCAGCATCTGATCGGGATGGCATTGAAATCAAAAGGAGGAATACTGAATGTGATTCCAAACATTCAGAGACGTGAAGAAATAACTTTCTCAAACTTTGGCAATATCGTGAGCTCCGTCTTGCTAGTTAAAGGGATAGTTTGGATGTTTCAAAGTGAGGTGCTTATTGTGGATCCAAACTAACCCTTTAAAAAGTCCCACAATAACACAAACAGAGGAACCAGTCGAGGCAGAGAGAGACCACTAACTGTGAGGGAAAATCACTGTTTTTGTCAATGGAGTCTGGTGGCTTTGAAGAGAGCGTAGATAACGGCTCCAGGTCCCCCGGGGGGGGGGAGTGCTGAGTCACAGCAACGTAAAGCTGTGAAAACATTCTAAATATAGTGTTCACGTAAACTGATATTGACTTTTTAAGGTGGCTTCGCTTCCTGCTGCGTGTTGAACGCCATCTACTGTCGCTAACGCACCAACTACGGGTACAAAACGATCCCTTTAAAGCTTCACCTCTGTGTTACACAACAGGTCAGAGATCAGACGCCCATAATAAACGCCACACCATCACCTTTTCCTCCTGCTGCTTCCTGTAATCTGATTGGCTCCTCCTGACGTCAGAGACACTTCCTGCACTAGCTACACTCTCTCAACGGCGATCAGACGTTACGAGCATCACATAGTTTGACACGTGTCATCCAGTAGAGATGATGCAGAACATTGATGAGTGTTTTCTGTAGTTTCCTCTCACTCAGTGCTTCCATCACAAAGATGCCACAGCTGATATGGGATTTAGGGTTTTGGCAGGAGTGAAATGTTTCTACAATAAGACGGCTAACTAACTGGAGCTTATGAATATATTACAGCTCATCTGTTCTTGGCAACATTTGATACACTGACACCTACTAAATCCAGAATGTCTAACTGTTTAAAAAGCGTTATCATGTTATATTCCTGTTATATTCCTGTTAATCCTTTAACATATTTACAGCCCCACACGTACCATGTTTGTTTCCTGTGATCCCTGGTCAGTGTAGAGGTCACAAGAACCAAAACAGTTTTAGATTAGAGGGTAAACCAGCCAATGCCGCGGTGCTGGGGGGGGGGGTCACATGTTTAAGTGTTTAATGGGATTGGACCTGAAGGCTGGTGGTTCGTCCGACACATTTGGACTCGTGACAGTTTGATTAACTTCAGGAAGAGATGCTGTTGGATTCTAAATATCTTCCCCAAACGTTCCTCTCTCCCTCGGACAGAACCACACACCACCGTGACGCATGACTCAAAATACAATACTGGAATAAATATTCTGGAGGATGAAACATTCAGAGGCCGCTGAGAGAGTCTTTTAATAGACGTGCCTCGACAGCTTTACCTACGATAACTAGTTTCATATTTATCATTGTGCATTTCACATATTTAAAAGCTGCAACACAAATATAAACGCATTGCTCAATTATTTACTGTGTTAACAGATAATGTTGTGTGTTATGTTGAATCACACACGTGATACTGGATTCTTATTATATTTGTGTGATGAATAAACATTATTATTTGTATTGTTATTATTACATTATCGGCTGAACAATATTAATATATCTGCACTAATATTATAGATATATTGTGGATGATCTGCATTAACTAAACAGCATTACTGACTGTGTGTAAACATTAAACCTTCTTCTGGGACAGAGGACTTGATGCTTCCTGCAGAGCCCACAGCCCGACTGTCACATCTCTGCTGATCAATCTGACCTTGTGTCTGAAAGAATAGGAACAAAGGCTTTCCCTGCACCCGCCCCACACACACACACGCGCACACACACACACACACACACATGCACACCAGGGTGGTCTGGGATCAGGTGGAGGATAAATATCGAGGGAGTGGTAGCTTCAATTCCCCCGAGCCACTCGCACATACACATAGATCTCCTGAGTGAGCAGGCTGAAGCAGCCCCCGCCGTCAGCCATGTTGGCATCCATTCATCTCCACAGCAACCGTGGAGGACGAGGGGGCATTCTGGGACAGCCGAGGAAGTGGCTGGTAATCTGCCGGAAGACGTGCAGGATTTGCTGTTGAGAGAAAAAGAAATGAGGCGGACGAAGACCTGGAGATGTGGAATGAGCTCTTTCTGACATGATCTGGTGTTTTCATGGCCGTATGGCAGCAACACACAGCAGCTCAGAGGGAGACAGATACTGTAGCTCCACTGTGCCAAGCAAGCAAGTCTGTTGTGAAAGTAGCAGTGTGCAGTAGCTCTGATCTGATCTGAGCCAGGGTGTGTGTGTGTGTCTTCTCCACTGAGGGAGTCTGTTCCTCCCGGTCAGCTGGCTCCTGATAAGAAACTAAATGAGAAAAGATGCTGTTGTAAAACAAACAGTTCACCCCGAATCAAAAACACTTATCTTTCCTCTGACCTGTAGAGATATTTACATGATGATCTCGTCCGTAGAGACGTCGGCCTTCTCTACAACATCAAGGAACGACATGGCAATGTGGCGCCAAAATAAAAATACATTTGAACAATTCAACAGCGATGTTTCTTTCCAGAAATCAACCAGAAAGGAGTTGAGAAGATCGAGACCTTCTTGTGCTTTAACCATGACGCTACAGCAGCAGGTTAGCCTAGCTTAGCATAAAGACTGGAAGCAGGGAGAAACAGCGAGCAGGGCTCTGAGCAAAGGTTTTAATAATTAGCATTATATCTTGTTTCATGTAAAAAGGATCCTTTCTTCAGAGCTAAGTGGCTGCTGGCTGTAGCTTCATACTTAAAAACACAAGTTGTTTTGAGTTTATAATTGTTTCAACTCTTGGTAAGAAGCATATTGCAATCAAAATAAAATACAATTAGACTTTTAATTTTTAAATAAGACAAATATGCCTTTTAAAGGCGTTTCTTTTCTTTCAATAACTAAACTAAAAGTAATTATTAATTTAGGAAATATTCCAATATTTAATTCCAATTTCTCACATCTTTGTTTCCTGTCGTTCTCATCATATTTTTTACTAAACCAGTCACTGACTCTATCAGACATCAGTCTCTGTTCATTTCTTCCTAAATCTGCCCAGAAAGTGCTGGAAGTTCAATTCCGTGAGTGCTTGAGGCCTTAACTCTGGATTAACATGTCAAGGTATATAAAAATAGCTGCCCCATGTCTGCGTTCATGAGCAGGACAACTCCCCGCTGGCTGGGACAACACCATCAGCTTAAGTATCACCACTAAGTCCTGTTAGCTCTTTGGCTTAAAGCCTCAGGTCCACCTATGGGTCGCTAGCTGGCATGCTGTTTAACCATTGACGTTGTGTCGGTGCTCTCCTGCTGCACTGGTTTCTTCTTAGACAGTCTGATACCTTGAAAGTCCAGCGAGATTCTCTGTTACATAACACGGTGAGGCATTGGTGGACACGTGTGTGTACATAAATGAGTGGCTTCTTACAGCTTTAATAGGTGAACCCTGAACGTCCCACCAGTTCAATCCTTTATTAATACATATATGTGCTCGTCATGTTTGCAGATCACATCCCTGTAGACCTGCGGGACCCCTTCTATACCGACCAGTATGAGCAGGAACACATCAAGCCCCTCATCATTCGCCTGCTGCTGTCTGGAGAGCTCTACTGCCGGGTGTGTGGGCTCATCCTGCACGCTGAGCAGGCTGCCTCGCTGCAGAGCCACCAGTCTGTCATCCAGGCGTTGTCCAGGAAGGGCATCTATGTGCTGGAGACGGGCAACACGCCGGTCTCTGATCTGGACCTCAACTCGTCTCCCATCAAGATGGTGGGTATCTCAACCTGACGTCTGATTGACCATTACATAAACGTTAAAGCAGCTACAGGGATTTACTTTGTGATTCTGGCGCCCCCTGTGGACAACAGCGGTAGTGTTTCCATCAGCACTGTCCCCTCGTGTCGTAAAGATCTCGATCTGACTTGAGCGTTTGTTTAAGAAGCGAGTGAAAGAAAGAAGCAACTTGTTCATAAATACTTTTACTCCCCTCTCAACTTTACAGAAAGCTTTGCAGCGCTGGCGTCACTCGACACATGTAGCCAACGTTAGCTACAAGCATTAGCCAAAGCGTAAGCTAGCTTTGTTTTAGCCAACAATATAAATCTTTCTTTTCAAATCTGTTGAATGACAGACCAAGGTTGACTCCATCACCGTCCCTTTTAGCTTTGTTTTGTTCTGCACTCAATTATTTTATTTTCCTCTTCGCTGATTAACCACGAAATATAACTTCTCCTGTTTCCCTTTAACTGACATGATAATACGTCGACGTTCGGTTTACGGCTCTTCCCACTTCCCAAAACAATCATTTAAAACAGCATTAAGAATTCTTCTATAATAAGTAAATCACGTTCTCTGCAGCAGTTCAACCCACACTTTCCACCTGGCAACAATCTAAAGTGACTCCAGAGCCGAATATGAGCCAGAATAAATAATGCACCAGTGAATGTTTTGCAGGTTTTTAGGGTGTGTAGCTAAAATATTCATGAAGCAAAATGAACCAGCATTTTTCATTTAAAGCGAACTCACTCGTGTGAGGGATCAGCCTCAACCTACAGGTGTGGAAACACCAGAAGCAGGTTGTGTGTCCGTATGAAAGTAATCTTTGCTGTTGGCTGCAGAGATTCATATTAAGTGAATGTAATAGATGATGTGTTTGATAATGAGTTGAAGCAGAACACACACACTTTTTCATTTTTGTGCAGCTGTAGCTCCACGTGTTCTTTTTACACCAATAAAAAACAAAGCGTGAGTCATAAAGACACCGGGGGGAGAGCCTCACGTGCAGGAAGTTCTGCCTGTTTCCATGGAAACTCAGTGATGGAGTATGTTTCCCCCTCTTCAATAGAACAGCACACGTGCAGTGAGCACGGACTGGACCAAATGTTTTGTACATTCGATGCTTAAATTGAGGACTTTCGTCATATTTGTTGACGACAAACAAAACAAAAACCTCAATTTTAAAAAGTGTTTTACTATAATTGTGTTAAAGTTAAAATACATTTGTTTGTTATTGTGGTTGTATAAATGTCATTTACGGGGCTGTTGATACAGGAAGACAACAACTGTCGTGAATTTTGGAAATAATTACTTTTCAACAGATTTTCATTTTTGGACTTTAATTAAGCGCTCTGGAGTTTGTGGAAACGTTTTAATCACACAAGTCTGAAACAATCCTACACAGCAACACTGGAATCTAATTCTACTAATAATACTCCATCCATCGTCTACCTCTTATCTGGGGTCGGGTCGCGGGGCCAGCTCCGACTGGGGGATCCTGAGGCGTTCCCAGTGAGGAGATATAATCTCTCCATCGAGTCCTGGGTCTTCCCCGGGGTCTCCTCCCAGCTGGACGTGCCTGGAACACCTCCCTAGGGAGGCGCCCAGGTGGCATCCTTACTAGATGAACCACCTCAACTGGCTCCTTTCAACGTAAAGCAGCAGCGGCTCTACTCCGAGTCTCTCCTGATGGCTGAGCTTCTCACCCTCTCTCTAAGGGAGACGCCACCCGTCTGAGAAAACACATTTGGATGAAGGGCCTGACAGCGAGTGCCTGGTGGCCAGGTTTGCCACGGAGCCCGGTCGGGCACAGCCCGAAGAAGCTACGTGGTGCCTCCCATCCATCCATCCTGTGGGCCCACCACTCATGGGAAAATCCGCTGGGGTCGGGTGCGCTGTCACACGGGTGGCAGTTATGGTCAGGGACCTCGACGGACCAGACCCGAGCAGCAGAGGCTGGCTCTGGGGACATGGAACGTCACCTCTCTGTGGGGGAAGGAGCCGGAACTACTGCGGGAGGTGGATCGCTACCAGTTGGATCTGGTGGGGCTTACCTCCACGCACAGTCTTGGCTCTGGAACCGTACTCCTGGATAGGGGTTGGACTCTATTCTTCTCTGGAGTTGCCCAAGGTGTGAGGCGTCGGGCCGGGGTGGGGATACTCACTAGCCCCCGGCTGAGCGCCGCTACGTTGGAGTTTATCCCGGTGGACGAGAGGGTCGCCTACCTACGCCTTCGGGTTATGGGGGGGAAAACTCTGACTGTTGTTTGTGCCTATGCCCCAAACCGCAGTTCTGAGTATTCGTCCTTCTTGGAGACCCTGAATGGAGCCCTGCAGGGGGCTCCAGTAGGGGACTCCGTAGTCTTGCTGGGAGACTTCAACGCACACGTGGGAAACGATGGATACACCTGGAGAGACGTGATTGGGAGGAAGGGCCTCCCTGATCTAAACCTGAACGGTCATTTGTTGTTGGACTTCTGTGCTAGTCATGGAATGGCCATAACAAACACCATGTTCGAACATAAGGATGCTCATAAGTGCACGTGGTACCAGAGCACCCTAGGCCAAAGGTCAATGATCGATTTTGTAATCGTATCATCTGATCTGAGGCCGCATGTTTTGGACACTCGGGTGAAGAGAGGGGCGGAGCTGTCGACTGATCACCATCTGGTGGTGAGTTGGATCAAGGGGTGGGGGAAGACTCTGGACAGACCTGGTAAACCCAAACGGGTAGTGCGGGTGAACTGGGAACGTCTGGAGGAAGCCCCTGTCCTGGGGATCTTTAACTCACACCTCCGGCGGAGCTTTTCAGCCAACCCTGTGGAGGTTGGGGGCATTGAACCTGAGTGGGCGATGTTCAAAACCTCTATTGCTGAAGCTGCGGTGATGAGCTGTGGTCTCAAGGTCTTAGGTGCCTCAAGGGGCGGTAACCCTCGAACACCGTGGTGGACCCCGGTGGTCAGGGAAGCCGTCCGACTGAAGAAGGAGTCTTTCCGGGTTATGTTATCCGGGAGGACTCCGGAAACAGTTGCAGGGTATCGAAGGACCAGAAGGGCAGCAGCTTCTGCCGTGTCAGAGGCAAAGCAGCGGGTGTGGGAGAAGTTCGGAGAAGCTATAGAGAAGGACTTTCGGTCGGCACCAAGGTGCTTCTGGAAAACCATCCGGCTGATACTGTGGGAGGTGCTGCGGGGGTGTGGGGGTCACTTTTGAGGGCCATCCAATCCCTGTACACCCATAGCGAGAGTTGTGTCCGGATACTCGGCAGTAAGTCGGATTTGTTTCCAGTGAATGTTGGCCTCCACCAGGGCTGCGCTTTATCACCAATCCTGTTCGTGATTTTCATGGATAGGATATTGAGGCGTAGTCGTGGAGGAGAGGGGTTGCAGTTCGGTGACCTGAGGATCTCATCGCTGCTCTTTGCAGATGATGTGGTCCTTATGGCATCATCGGTCTGTGACCTTCAACAGTCACTGGATCGGTTCGCAGCCGAGTGTGCAGCGGTTGGGATGAGGATCAGCACCTCAGAATCTGAGGCCATGGCTCTCAGCAGGAAACCGGTGGAATGCCTACTCCGGGTAGGGAATGAGCCCCAAGTGAAGGAGTTCAAGTACCTCGGGGTCTTGTTCGCGAGTGAGGGGACGATGGAGCGAGAGATTGGCCGGAGAATCGGAGCAGCGGTATTACAGTCACTTTACCGCACCGTTGTGACGAAAAGAGAGCTGAGCCAGAAGGCAGAGCTCTCAATATACCGGTCGATCTTCGTTCCTACCCTCACCTATGGTCATGAAGGCTGGGTCATGTCCGAAAGAACGAGATCACGGGTACAAGCGGCCGAAATGGGTTTTCTCAGACGGGTGGCTGGCGTCTCCCTTAGAGATAGGGTGAGAAGCTCAGCCATCCGTGAGAGACTCGGAGTAGAGCCGCTGCTCCTTTACGTTGAAAGGAGCCAGTTGAGGTGGTTCGGGCATCTAGTAAGGATGCCACCTGTTCCAGGCACGTCCAGCTGGGAGGAGACCCCGGGGAAGACCCAGGACTCGGTGTAGAGATTATATCTCCTCAGTGGCCTGGGAACGCCTCAGGATCCCCCAGTCGGAGCTGGAGGATGTGGCCCGGAGAAGGGAAGATTGGGTTCCTTACTGGAGCTGTTGCCCCCGCGACCCGATCCCGGATAAGCGGTAGACGATGGATGGATGGATGGATGAAAAGACTTAAAAGTACAAAGTATTCTAATGTTGATAACGAAATGGTCAACGTTATGACTGAAGTACAATACTTGAATGTAATACAATCAGCTGTATGCTGTAATGCTATATATTTATGTTTCTGTTGCAATGTTCCCCAGAGCGCCCACGTGCACCTCATCGATGCCCTGATGATGGCCTACATCGTGGAGATGATCAGCATAGAGAAGGTGGTGTCCAGTGTCAAGCGTTTCTCCAACTTCAGTGCCTCCAAGGAGCTGCCTTTCGACCTGGAAGACGCGATGGTCTTTTGGATCAACAAGGTCAGAACCACACCTGTGTTGTTACCGTGCGACATCACTGCGTCCTTCTGTCTGTGTTGACCCACACTATCTTACTGCAGGTGAACATAAAGATGAGGGAGATCCTGGAAAAAGAGCTGAAAATGAAGCAACATTTGATGGAGTCGCCCAGTCACCAGAAGGTGTGTGTGTCATTTTCTGTCTGTCTTCTTCTCTGGGGTGACGGTGTACATGCAGCATCCTTTCCTCCCTCGATGCATTAGTAGGTTTATAGGATTATAGGTGCATTAGATCTGATAAGCACCTCACATCACCTCCTGATCACAGACAAACTTCTGTAATAGAGTTGCATTAGTGTGACTTAAGGGGACACAAAGTGCAATAGTACACATTTACTTACACTATACACACACACACACACACACACACACACACACACATCCAGTTGTCTTTAAAATCCGATCTGTCTCCGTGGTACAAGGAGGCATCTGATTCCTCGTCACTGTTTCTGACCCTTGACTTGTCTGCTGCTCTTCCTCTTTGTGTCTCCCCAAACTCTCCTTTCCTTCCTGCCTCTTGGATGCTAGTCTCCCTCCAAATGGTACTGGAAGCTTGTACCTGTAAGTGCAACCGCTAGCAATCGCCTGTGTGAGTGTTCGTATGTGTGTGTGTGTATATGTGTCCGTGTCAGATCAGACAGCACACAAAAGGAGCCGACAGTGCCCCTTGGTGGCATAGGAAGAAACAGCTCATTAGTCCTTTTAGATCATTTGCTCTTTAGCAATTCCTTCAATTTAACCTTCCCTCCTCCGAGACATTCACACACCTCTGAACCGTTTTACTCTTGTTTTTATCCGGCAACGCTAAGGTGAAAAACAGGCCGTAAAGCAACCTGTCTGGAGTCCACTCACTCAGTCTCAGCTTTTCTTTCATTTCATTAACTTCCTCCCAATCATGTCTGTGTTCCCTCCCCAGCCTGATATATTGCATGCTCTGGTCAGCTGCTTATTGGAGCCTGTGGAGTTCTCTCACATGGTAACGTACCTCCATCGACCCTGTCCTCATTTCATCCAGACCGTTATTGTTTTTCCCTTTTGTATGTATCACATGCACCCACTAACTACTTACCCCCCTCAGTATTAGTTACTTTATTATATCTGACAATGCTTCACATGCTTGCCAGGCACACATGCAAAGCTCAAGCACTGGATGCCACATACAGACACCTACTGGACAGTATATATGTTAAAGGAAAAACTTTGGTATTTTTCAACCTGCTGCAAAACATGTTGCAGTGAAACCTTTGTGCAGCTGTGCACCGTCAATGTATGTCCACTAAAAGGTCTTGTTTATGTCAACAGGCTCAGATTGTTATTATAAGTGTCTGACAACCTTATGGAGAGAAATAAAACTACTCCAACAAATTGGGACTCTTATTTCCACCGACAACAAGTCACTCAACACATTAAACAGACTGGATCAAGTGAGATGTTTCTTCCATAATGATCCATACTGTTGTCAGACACTTGTAGTAACAATCTGAGCCTGTCTGTGACAAACAAACACTTTATCTGGACGTACATGGATGATATGATTACATTGCTGCAGCGCTCTCGGACACTGACACAAAAACATTGGATAATATTGTCCAGGTTGAAAACTACTGAAGTCAGTTTGTGTGTGAACATGTGAGTCATTGTTCTGATTTCAAACATTTATGTACTTTGTGTAAACTTGTGCCGTCTCCTCCGGTGCAGGTGCGTTACCGCAGAGACCACCTGTCGGGTCGGACACTTCAGCACTTCCCTCTGCTGGACGACTTGCTGAAGGACGTGTGTGACGGCACCGCTCTGCTGGCTGTGGTCCACTTCTACTGCCCAGAACTCATCCGACTGGAAGGTACGGTGACAGTGCACCGTAGATCTTAGTGGTCATTCAGCGTCTCTTTGTTGTAGTGTTCTGTCTCTTTGTTGTAGTGTTCTGTCTCTCTGTTGTAGTATTCTGTCTCTTTGTTGTAGTATTCAGTCTCTTTGTTGTAGTGTTCTGTCTCTTTGTTGTAGTATTCTGTCTCTTTGTTGTAGTATTCTGTCTCCTTTTCGTAGTATTCTGTCTCTGTTGTAGTATTTCTGTCTCTTTGTTGTAGTATTCTGTCTCTGTTGTAGTATTGCTGTCTCTTTGTTGTAGTATTATGTTTCTTTGTTTTAGTATTCTGTCTTTGTTGTAGTAATCTGTCTCTTTGTTGTAGTATTCTGTCTCTGTTGTAGTATTCTGTCTCTTTCGTTGTAGTATTATGTCTCTTTGTTTTAGTATTCTGTCTCTCTGTTGTAGTATTCTGTCTCTCTGTTGTAGTATTCTGTCTCTCTGTTGTAGTATTCTGTCTCTGTTGTAGTATTCTGTCTCTTTGTCGTAGTATTCTGTCTCTTTTTCATAGTATTCTGTCTCTGTTGTAGTATTTCTGTCTCTTTGTTGTAGTATTCTGTCTCTGTTGTAGTATTTCTGTCTCTTTGTTGTAGTATTCTGTCTCTGTTGTAGTATTGCTGTTTCTTTGTTTTAGTATTCTGTCTTTGTTGTAGTAATCTGTCTCTTTGTTGTAGTATTCTGTCTCTGTTGTAGTATTCTGTCTCTTTCGTTGTAGTATTATGTCTCTTTGTTTTAGTATTCTGTCTCTCTGTTGTAGTATTCTGTCTCTCTGTTGTAGTATTCTGTCTCTCTGTTGTAGTATTCTGTCTCTGTTGTAGTATTCTGTCTCTTTGTCGTAGTATTCTGTCTCTTTTTCATAGTATTCTGTCTCTGTTGTAGTATTTCTGTCTCTTTGTTGTAGTATTCTGTCTCTTTGTTGTAGTATTCTGTCTCTTTGTTGTAGTATTCTGTCTCTCTGTTGTAGTAGTCTGTCTCTTTGTTGTAGTATTCTGTCTCTTTGTTGTAGTATTCTGTCTCTTTGTTGTATAATCTGTGTCTCTGTTGTAGTATTCTGTCTCTTTGTTGTAGTATTCTGTCTCTTTGTTGTAGTATTCTGTCTCTTTGTTGTAGTATTCTGTCTCTTTGTTGTAGTATTCTGTCTCTTTGTTGTAGTATTCTGTCTCTTTGTCGTAGTATTCTGTCTCTTTGTTGTAGTATTCTGTGTCTCTGTTGTAGTATTCTGTCTCTTTGTTGTAGTATTCTGTCTCTTTGTTGTAGTGTTCTGTCTCTTTGTTGTAGTATTCTGTGTCTTTGTTGTAGTATTCTGTCTCTTTGTTGTAGTATTCTGTCTCCTTTTCGTAGTATTCTGTCTCTGTTGTAGTATTTCTGTCTCTTTGTTGTAGTATTCTGTCTCTGTTGTAGTACTTGCTGTCTCTTTGTTGTAGTATTATGTTTCTTCTTTGTTTTAGTATTCTGTCTTTGTTGTAGTATTCTGTCTCTTTGTTGTAGTATTCTGTCTCTGTTGTAGTATTCTGTCTCTGTTGTAGTATTCTGTCTCTGTTGTAGTATTCTGTCTCTTTGTCGTAGTATTCTGTCTCTTTTTCATAGTATTCTGTCTCTGTTGTAGTATTTCTGTCTCTTTGTTGTAGTATTCTGTCTCTTTGTTTTAGTATTCTGTCTCTTTGTTGTAGTATTCTGTCTCTTTGTTGTAGTGCTCTGTCTCTTTGTTGTAGTATTCTGTCTCTTTGTTGTAGTATTCTGTCTCTTTGTTGTAGTATTCTGTCTCTCTGTTGTAGTAGTCTGTCTCTTTGTTGTAGTATTCTGTCTCTTTGTTGTAGTATTCTGTCTCTTTGTTGTATAATCTGTGTCTCTGTTGTAGTATTCTGTCTCTTTGTTGTAGTATTCTGTCTCTTTGTCGTAGTATTCTGTCTCTTTGTTGTAGTATTCTGTGTCTTTGTTGTAGTATTCTGTGTCTTTGTTGTAGTATTCTGTCTCTTTGTTGTAGTGTTCTGTCTCTTTGTTGTAGTGTTCTGTCTCTTTGTTGTAGTATTCTGTCTCTTTGTTGTAGTATTCTGTGTCTTTGTTGTAGTATTCTGTGTCTTTGTTGTAGTATTCTGTCTCCTTGTTGTAGTGTTCTGTCTCTTTGTTGTAGTATTCTGTCTCTTTGTTGTAGTATTCTGTCTCTTTGTTGTAGTGTTCCGTCTCTTTGTTGCAGTATTCTGTCTCTTTGTCGTAGTATTCTGTCTCTTTGTTGTAGTATTCTGTGTCTTTGTTGTAGTGTTCTGTCTCTGTTGTAGTGTTCTGTCTCTTTGTTGTAGTATTCTGTGTCTTTGTTGTAGTATTCTGTCTCTTTGTTGTAGTATTCTGTCTCTTTGTTGTGTATTCTGTCTCTTTGTTGTAGTATTCTGTCTCTTTGTTGTAGTGTTCTGTCTCTTTGTTGTAGTAGTCTGTCTCTTTGTTGTAGTATTCTGTCTCTTTGTTGTAGTATTCTGTCTCTTTGTTGTAGAATTCTGTCTCTTTGTTGTAGTATTTCTGTCTCTTTGTTGTAGTATTATGTCTCTTTGTTTTAGTATTCTGTCTCTGTTGTAGTATTCTGTCTCTTTGTTGTAGTATTCTGTCTCTTTGTTGTAGTATTCTGTCTCTGTTGTAGTATTCTGTCTCTTTGTTGTAGTATTCTTTCTCTTTGTTGTAGTATTCTGTCTCTTTGTTGTAGTGTTCTGTCTCTTTGTTGTAGTATTCTGTCTCTGTTGTAGTATTCTGTCTCTTTGTTGTAGTATTCTGTGTCTTTGTTGTGTATTCTGTCTCTTTGTTGTAGTATTCTGTCTCTTTGTTGTAGTATTTTGTCTCTTTGTTGTAGTGTTCTGTCTCTTTGTTGTAGTAGTCTGTCTCTTTGTTGTAGTATTCTGTCTCTTTGTTGTAGTATTCTGTCTCTTTGTTGTAGTGTTCTGTCTCTTTGTTGTAGTAGTCTGTCTCTTTGTTGTAGTATTCTGTCTCTTTGTTGTAGTATTCTGTCTCTTTGTTGTAGAATTCTGTCTCTTTGTTGTAGAATTCTGTCTCTTTGTTGTAGTATTCTTTGTTGTAGAATTCTGTCTCTTTGTTGTAGAATTCTGTCTCTTTGTTGTAGTATTCTCTCTCTTTGTTGTAGTATTCTCTCTCTTTGTTGTAGTATTCTGTCTCTGTTGTAGTATTCTGTCTCTTTGTTGTAGTATTCTGTCTCTTTGTTGTAGTATTCTGTCTCTTTGTTGTGTATTCTGTCTCTTTGTTGTAGTATTCTGTCTCTTTGTTGTAGTATTTTGTCTCTTTGTTGTAGTGTTCTGTCTCTTTGTTGTAGTAGTCTGTCTCTTTGTTGTAGTATTATGTCTCTTTGTTGTAGAATTCTGTCTCTTTGTAGTATTCTGTCTCTTTGTTGTAGTATTCTCTCTCTTTGTTGTAGTATTCTGTCTCTGTTGTAGTATTCTGTCTCTTTGTTGTAGTAGTCTGTCTCTTTGTTGTAGTAGTCTGTCTCTTTGTGGTCATTTTGTTTCTATATGTAACTTCCCAACAAGAAGTTTGGCAGTAACTTCCAACAGTAGACTGATTTATTAGTCCGTCCATGTCTGTAACACTGGACTGTTGGTCGATACTCATCTTATGTCTGGACGCAAAACATGAAGCTCGAGTCAGGAGACTGTTAGCTTAGCTTTAAGACTGGAAGCTGGCTGGTTATACATGTAGAGTAAACAAATCAGCCTCCTGGCATCTCTAACGTTCACTTATTGACTAATTAATACATTATAGCTCCTCTTTTTATACCTCCTCCCATAAAAGCTGTTTTTCCTGATATTCAGCGGACACACATGAGATCTTATCATCAGTGCATTTCACAGAAAATGGTTTTAAAATGTCTTGATCTACCATGTAGCTGTCACAGTACACAGTGTTGAGAGTGTTGACTGCTGTTGTCCTGTCCTGCGCAGATATCTGCCTGAAGGAGGTTCCCTCCATAGCAGACAGTCTGTACAACATCCAGCTGCTCCAGGAGTTTTCCATCGAGTACCTGAACAAATGCTTCTACCTGAAGCCCGAGGACATGTTGTATTCTCCACCCGCACTAAAGGTGAGCCCAAAAACACAACCAGAACAACAGCACAGTCACGTCCTCCTGCTGAGCCTGAAGTGTGTGTGTTGCAGAACAACGTGATGGTCTTCATTGCTGAGCTCTTCTGGTGGTTTGAGAGTGTGAAGCCAGACTTCGTGCAGCCCAGGGACCTTCATGAAATCAGAGATGGTATAACAAACTCTCTACTTATTTATTTTTAAACAATAGCACACTGTTATAGGATCTCTTCTAATAGTTAAACTCCTTCTATGATTCTTATAGTGAGATTACTGCTGCAGCCCAAAAGTTCACGATCCCACATTCCCATCTCCAACGTCACCAAACGCAGCTTCCTGACGACATCAAACTCTGCGGATATCTTGACCACGTCCCCGAGCCCTGACCTCAGGTAATAAAACACACACACACACTCACTCTAGAGGAGGTGACAAGGAGGGAGACCACACAATCAAATAACTTTTCTATATGGTTTAATTTAAGTAAAATTATACACAAAGCACAATATAAATAGCAGGCAGCAGGCCCGATGGAAGAGACAGAAGATCTTGCAGGTCTCTTTATAGCCTGAGCCCAGCCTGCTCAGGTGTGCTGAATCAGTGATGAGGAGATGACGAGGTCTCAGCTCCACCAATCAACCTCCTGAAACACAGGTTAAGCACACAACATGGGAAGGACAGGACAGGGCCACCTCTGAGGCTGTCACACTCCCCCCCATAAGACAGGGTTCCTACCCTGGACCCTACCCTATAAACCACTAACCACACATTATTATTGTTATTGTATAACTCCAACCTCAGCAACCTTGGTACCTGGAAGCAATTTAAGAGTAAACCAAAACTGCAGAGGACAATGTACAACACATGTTAGTCAAGTACAGGGTAACTTGGTTACAAAGGTGCACGGGACAAGGCATCTACCCTAACATTATCTTTTCCCTTAATATGGCGGATGTCCAGGTTGTCTTTGACAAATTGGTTTTCCGTCGCCCACGTCAATAAGATTTGTTTTCGAAGGCGTGTCCGAAAATAGGGATGGATAACTTCTCATCAGTTCCACCAACTCTGAACACTTTGCCACAATCAAGTGAGCCAACAAAAAATCCAACTTCTCAAGTGAGTCAGAGTTCTTCAAACGCCCCCGCCGTAAAACATAATCAGGCGCTGCCACTGCTTCCCCCCAACTAAATGCTGACTGCGCCACTGTACCAACAGTCAAAACGGGACATGCTTCTGAGGAAGAGGAATCCGAGAACTCAGATTTACAGATCAACAGATACTCAGCCTTTGGCAAAGGCCCAACACAGTCTATGATCAAGTGTTCAAATGGGTGGTCCACTGCAGGGATTGGATCAAGTGGGGCAGGCTTAGACTGATTTGGTTTACCCGTTACCTGACATGTATGGCAAGTCTTAATGTAAGCTGCCACATCACGCTTAAGACGAGGCCAAAAGAAGTAACGCAAAATGTGACGGTACGTTTTCTTAACTCCCAAATGCCATGTCTGATCATGAGAATATTTCAACACTTTATTTCGATACTTAGTTGGAACCACTATTTGGACAACCGGCTCACCCACAGAATCAAAACCCTGGGGCACCCCCTTACGTACCAATACTTCACTCTGCAGGAAATAACCAAAAGCTGCACTTTTAACGTCATTGCTAGGCCGCACCTGGTCAAACAGCTCACTCAAAGCAGCGTCAGCTCGCTGTTCAACAATAAGCTCCTGCTGTGAGATGGGAAGAGATTCAGGTACATGCAACTGTCTTTCTTAATCACACTATTCCTCCTCAACGGAAGAATCTGACCTAGCGCTAGTCATTGCCCGTGTCACAGCACAAATTGTGAAGACCTCAGGGAATTCCTGTTGACACTTATCTGGTTCTTTCAACAAAGGAGTAGACTTAACAGATGGGGAGCCTCACCATTCAAAAGGCCACAACACAGACTGGCTCTGTGCAAAGGAACACACAGAGTGGTTAAGCCCATTCCCCTTACCACCACACAATCACCGGTATCTGAGTCGTGAGAAAAGGGAAGCACGGAAGCTAGAATAAATGAATCCTTAGCGCCTGTATCTCGTAGAATTTTCACAGGCACTTTAATATCATTCCCAGTGAGAGATACAACCCCATCTGACACAAAAGCTTCAAAACCAGAATATTTTCTAGTTTCAGATTTAACTGAATCCAGCACCTCCTCCGAAACAACTGGAATTGTCCTAACTGGAGCACTGAGAGCAACTGGTTTTAATATATCTACCACCCGTGCGATTTACCCTACTTTCCAGTAGAGGACACTCTGCTTTCCAATGTCCCCTCTCATGGCAATAGTTACATGCATGATCAAAACGAGATGAACGCGGACCAGGATTCATCTTTGTGGACTCAGACCAAGAGAATTTTGCGGAGTGATCAACACCTTTAGCAGTAGCATTATCTGCCCCACAGTTTCTTCCAAACTTTCCTTTATGTGCCAGCACATACTCATCTGCCATGGTAGCAGCTTTAGAGGCAGTCTCAACTCCACGCTCAGCAATACGAGTGGCAACCTCAGGTGGAATACACTCTTTAAACTGCTCTAGCACCATCAGATCACACAGATCTTTAAAAGTAGTAACTTCCAACGCTGAACACCACCTATTGAAATGTTTAATTAATTCCCTTACAAATTCAACATGTGACTGCTCGTCAGACTTCATCCCAGACCTAAATCGTTGCCGATAGGCCTCTGGTACCAACTCATAAGCTTTCAAAACAGCATCTTTAACAGTAGAATATTTCTGGCTTTCAACTGCACTATGCGCTGAATAAGCTTCTTGGGCCTTTCCTGTCAATACCGATTGCAACATCACTACCTGGTCAGCCTCGGGCCACCCTCTCCCATTGGCAACACGTTCAAAAAGGGAGAAAGAAGTGTCTGGGTCTCTCTCATCAAACTTCGGTACGAGACGCAAGTGTCCCACCACATCAAATTCACCTGAATCCCTAGTATCAGCTTTACCTGATTTAATTAGGTCTAACCGGTACTGCTCTAACTCCAATCTTCCCTTTTCCAAAGACTGTCGTTCCTTTTCCAGGCCCAATTTATCGCTCTCCATCTGCAACAGCAATAGCTCTTTTTGTTGCGCGAACGTTAAAGCTATTGTAGGAGAAACCACAGATTCACCAACATTGTCACTTGGACTCTGTAGTGTAGCTGGCAAAACACCGATTTATGTTAAAGTATCACTCAATGACCCTTTAATTTCCTTTTTTAACCGTTTTTCTCCAACATCATAATGCTCAACAAGCTTCAACAGTTGCTCTTTTGTACAACTATCCAACAGTTCCTCAGACGGAGACTGAACAAAGTTAGCCACAGTAGCCATAACTACAAACACCAAGTCCTCCAACACTAATGCAACAGGGTTAACAGCTGTTTTAACTATGGAACCCAATCCCTCCGGCTACCTATTTAACCAATACTAACTGACTCACTCAACCCTAGACTTCATGCAGGATTGTGGCGGGATGGATTAAGCACAAAAACCAGCAACTGGTTAACTTCCAGCATGCTGAAAATCACCTAGACAGTCCTAGAAGTGCCCCCCCCGAGCAATGCTCTAACCACTTACTGCACAAAAATAACAAACAAAAATAAAAAAGAGATCAATAGAGACAGCCAGTGTGTCACATTGCTTATGCCTAACAGGAATAAGGGTTCCAAATTATTTACCAGCCCTCAACTCCCCAATAGCAGCTCAGGAAAACATTCACCAACCTATGCCTAGACAGACAAACTGCTCTTAATCACAACCAACAGCCAAAATTATAGACTGAGGCCTCCCAAATCTAATACTCTCCTCCTCCTCTAAAGGCAAGCCAGAGACTTTACCTAATAGCTAAATGCTTACAGTCTTCTACTCAGTATTAGACAACTTACCAAACAAATTTTGGACGAGCCCCATTTGTCACAGCCTGGCTCGAGAGGAGGAGACAAGGAGGGAGACCACACAATCAAATAACTTTTCTATATGGTTTAATTTAAGTAAAATGATCCACAAAGCACAAGCACAATATAAATAGCAGGCAGCAGGCCCGATGGAAGAGACAGAGAAGATCTTGCAGGTCTCTTTATAGCCTGATCCAGCCTGCTCAGGTGTGCTGACGATGACGAGGTCTCAGCTCCACCAATCAACCTCCTGAAACACAGGTTAAGCACACAACATGGGAAGGACAGGACAGGGCCACCTCTGAGGCTGTCACACACTTCATAAATATTTAAAATGTAAAATCACATTATTTTGGACACACGCTATCCGAGTCTGTTTTAGAAAAGCTTTCTCTGTATAAAACTGAAGCTCTCTGTTTTTCCTTTATAGCTGTAAGCCGAGCTCCTTAAGCCCATCTCACTCCTTACTGCCCCTGAGACAGAGACAGCAGAAGGTGTCTGAGGAGAGCACTTCAGGTAATATAAGAGAAGTATTTACTCGAGCTGAACAAAGAAAGTTAAGAAAGGGTAATATTCAGAAAGAAAATTCTGAATTTCCGAGATTAAAGTCGTAGATTTCTTAGAAACAAAGGTGGATGTTCTCTGAGATAAAGTTCAGCGTAAAGCTAACTCACAGCAAAGTCTGGACGCTGATGATAATATGTGATTCTGGGATAAAATCACGAGGATTTCTTTATTGCTGAATCCAATTGCAAAGTATAATTTGATTAGTTGATTGATAAGTGAAGCGATTTATTTATTATCTTAGAGAACATTAAAGTTTTTTCCTTGTAAAGTTTAAAGTCTTGTAAACTATCTTAATCTCAGTTTCTTGTTAATGTACGACTGTAATCTTGGGAATTCTTGGGAAAATGGGAGTTTCTTTCTTGGAATATATATATTTGTATTCATACAATAGCCCTAATACGTTCTGTATATATATCATTTCGTCCACAGTTAGTGTTGCATGTTTGAGTCCTTGTTGTTATATGAATCATGTTTTCTGTGCAGAGCTGAGAAATAGGTCCAACTCTCTGACACGGGAAGGCCAGCTTCAGGGCTCCATCCTGGCCTGGCCAGAGAGGAGGCCGAGGTGAGCAGAGTGATCACAACCTTCACCGTCACTGTACCGACTGCAGCTATTGTGTCAGCGTGTACAGATGATTCACATTCCTCCCTCTCTCCCTGTCCAGGCCTTTATCCCAGCCGGTGCCCTACGCCTTGCATTATCCCCTGGAGGACGACGCAGACAGTATCAGCCTCGCTCGCTCCATCAGCAAAGACAGTCTGGCCTCCAACATACTGAGCATTACCCCCAAACACATGCTGGGTCCTCAACTGCCTCAACACAGACTCAGCGGTCAAAGCCTGCTTAGTCACATGCGCATAGAGGACGAGGAGGAGGAAATAGAAGAGGAGGAGCTAGTTGCTGTGATCCACCCTTCTGCTTTGCTTCGACGTCGACTTGCGAGTGACATGGAGCAGGATGAGCTGGAAATCCCGTGTGCCACGTCCTCCTCGAGACTTTCTAATACTCGTTGCTCTCTCCGCCTTGACACGGGTCCCTTTGCACCCGACCGCCCGACAGACGGCTACTATCTGGAGCCTTTGATGCCTGCCATCCCGAAGCCCGCCAAAGAGAAGAGCATCAGCCTGAATAAGGAGGAGGAGAGCGGGGAGAGTCGCTGCAGAGCGGCTGCAGCTGTTCGGAAAGCAGCCGCCGTTGTCCCGAGCACCTCACAGAGGAAAGCCCCCGCGGCAGAGCTGAACAGAAGTACCTTCACGCCCATATCTGTGGCAGAGTCAGGCCCTCGCTCTCTCAGGCCGCCCACAGAGGGGTCGGCTGTCATCTCTGACAAGAAACTGTCCCCAGGCTTTTACCTTCACGTGTCAGGAGAGCCGGACCACCACAGTCCTTTCTCCTCTGTGCTGGAGGGAGGGCACGACTCCGACTCTGACATTGCAGACCTCGAGGAAGACGACGAGGAAGAGGATCAGATGGGGCTGACTAAAGAGGTGGTGAGGAGAGGACAGCGGAAATTCCTGGAGGAGGGAGAAGTGTGTGAATTTGGAGAGTTGGAGTGTGAATCAGCCAAACTGAGAGAAGACTCGAAGGTTAGCGAGCGGGACGATAAGGAAGGCGGCAGCGGACGCTCCAGCCCCTGCCTCAGCACCATATCGTGGGCGAGCAGCTGCAGCGCTTCAGGCAGCAACAGTGTCAAGATGACCAGCTTTGCAGAGAGAAAGCTGCTTAAACTTGGCCTCCGCGATGAATTCTCAAGTACCAGCAGCTCGCAGAAGACCACACCGGATGGTTCTGAGGTCGTCCCCTGTCCCCCCTGGCAGCTGAGGAGTGACTACACTTCCGGCTGGCTTGGGAAGGAACCGAGATCCGTGCTGGGGAAGAACATGGTGGTGAGTCCCTCAGTGGTGCCTTCAGAGCTGCTGCAACTTCACATGCAGCTAGAGGAGCAAAGACGAGCCATTGAGTACCAGAAGAAGAAGATGGAGACCCTCTCAGCACGGCAGCGACTAAAGCTAGGGAAAGCTGCGTTCTTGAACATTGTTAAGAAGGGTGGAGGGAAGAGCGACACACTTCCCCTGCCCCTGAAACACTCCCAGGACTCCTCCGAGTTCGCCGACAGGAGTAAAATGAAGACCCAGTCGTGCAAGGACGACTCCTGTCTCGATGCTATGAAGGTGCAGGTGAAGGCGGGGCACAAAGAGGGAGGACAGATGAACAGAAACAACAGGTTGAACGCCCTGTCCCAGGATAACGTGGCTGAACCTGACGTGAATGAGTGTTCGCACTCCATAGATCTTCTCAATGAAGCCATTAGTTCCATTCAGCAGCAGATGATGCAGCTGTCTTTACAGCAAGACCTGCTGATGAAGCGCGTGGTCTCGCCTCCAGAACTACCCATGAAGCACGCTGTGTCGCCTCCAGAACTACTGATGAAGCACGCTGTGTTGCCTCCAGAACTACTGATGAAGCACGCTGTGTCGCCTCCAGAACGTGTAGACTCGAGCCCGAGCACAACCCCCAACACAACACAATCAACATCCTCTACCTCAGACTCCAGATCTTTCGCGGTTCACTTTGTCGACATCAGCGGCTGCAGCACCACACCTGCTCGTCGTCCGCCCAAGCTTAGCTCCAGCCAGCGCAGCAAAGCCTCGGAGCAAAAGCAAAGTAGAGAGAACAGCAAGATGGCTTCTGTCAAGTGTAACGCTCAGTCCCTAGGGAGCAGAGAGGATTCTGGTAGGTTCCAGGAGAGGAGTGTTGTTGAGAGCTCCAGGCAAGAAAGAAGCATTCGGAGAAACAAAACCTTCCGAGTCAGTGACGACCCGGACCAACGCAGCAGTGAAGAGGAAACTGGGTGCTTCTTTGACTGCTCATCGACGCCTCCTTCACAGGCTGCAGAACACGAGGACAAAGAGGCTGTGGGTGGAGATGAGAACGCCAGGGTCAAGGGTCAACTGATCGAGGTAGACTTCTCAGATATTCAGGATCTGGATGAAGTCAACGCAGACGTTACAGACGGCACGGCAGAGGGCGAGCTGAAGAACACGCTCGGTTTCTTCATTAAGGTAAAATTCTTCGATGTCTGAATGGATGATTTAGAGCGCCGTCTGGGAAACATAATAACATAAACATAATTACATCTTCCAGGATGAGGAGAAAGCAGAGGATGAAATGGCGAAACGTCGCGCGGCCTTCCTCCACAAACAGCAGCGCAAAGCTGAAGAGGCGAGAGTACGCAAACTGCAGCAGGAAGTGGAGAGTGAGCTCAAACGTGATGAGACCAGGTACGTTTCACACGCTCGCATATGAAGGGTAACTTTGCGATGTAAACCTAGAAAGTGTAGCTTTGACGATGTGGAGGAGGCCGAACCCTCTCGTAGGATTTCAGAACGAGACTTCTCCTTAAGAGAGACTTGGTTAGAGACCAGATCTGTACGGTCCGTTCCTTAATGTTGTCAGACACTTATAGAAACAATCGCAGCCTGTCAGTGGCAAAAACAAGAGCTCTTAGTGGACGTACATTGACAGTGCGGAACTACTTTAATTCTAAGAATAAGGAATTGTGAGAAAAGGTGAGTCTTTGTCATGCAGTTAAATTCTGCTTGTGTGAACTCCAAGGCGTAAAGCAGAAGAGGACCGTGTTCGTAAGGAGGAGGAGAAGGCGAGACGAGAGATTATTAAGCAGGAGTACCTGCAGAGGAAGCAGCAAGTGTTGATGGAAGAGGAAGGTCTGGTTAAGCCTCGCCCACGGATTAAATCCCGCAGGAGGAGGCCTAAATCACTGCACCGTGAGGAGTCCAGCAGCCTCTCCAAAGGATCCACCACACGTAAGAAGACCTTTTGTCTCGTGCTCCATGTTGTCTTCATATTGTTTGTTGTCAGCTTGGAGCGCTGTGTTTGTCTACATGCTGACCGGCTGCGTGTGCACATGTGTGTGTGTGTTCGGTACACGTCCTGTGTCTCTGATGCGTTCACATCCTAAAGGAGGCGCCTTGTTTTCACCCTGATGATGCTGCAATGTGAACAACAAATCCAAACGCACCACGTTGAAATTTGTTTCCATTTTCTTACCGTCTGTCGTTCATGTATCTCGTGCCGTTTCGTTCATCGTCTCAATAAAGTTATAGGAAAACGTGAAAACTCCTCTGAGTTAAAGACAATAAACATATTTCTCAAACTGTTTTACCATTTATACAATAGTTTATTTAAATCTTATGGATTGAATCACATCTTGAAAAAAACATTTTAGATTCTGAAAGATAAATATAATTATCTTACAAAATGTGAATTTGAATGTAAATAAAGTTATTATTACTAAATATGTCGATCAAATGGAAATGAAACGGGAATTTAACGCTACAATTAGACAAAAAAACCACACTTTTCTTTTGGGGATTCACTGAAATGAGCACCTGGGGGTCCCGGGGGTCCCGGGGAACCAGCTTATTGAACATCACTCCGCTCACTTGTGTGCATTCGTTGTCATCCTGAGTGTGTACATTTGTGTCGTGCAGGTCATTCTCTGAAGATGTCCATGTTGATCAAAGCCCAGAGCTCAGCAGCAGGCTGCAGGGGAGGTGAACCTTCTAACCTGCTCTGCATGATGTCATATCAATATACATGCAAACCCCTGAAGGACTCTGGACTTCATCCTTCTCACACTCATCCAATGCGTTCAGAGATCATTTAGTTTTGATTTATTTGTCATTCTGTTGTCTTGCCTGTTATGCAGCTTCTGTCCCTCGTTTGAACCCCAGAGTTGTAGACCTTTATAACATCCAACAGTAGAACAGGTGTGTTGTTTTGTTTGGTAACTGCATTAAAGCTTTCCGTCTCTGTCTTCTTCAGCTGATCTGAGCTGCAGTCATCGAGGATCCACGCTCTCTCTGGCGACGGAGGCCGACAGTGTTCTCTCCGGAGGAGCAGAGTCGCAGAGGTGAGACTTCCTGTGTTTGTGTGTTTGTGAGGAGATGACCTCTTCCCTTCTTGTGGTCATGCGATTGACCTGTCAGTGTGTCTCTCAGGGCCGGATCTGTGTGCTCGATGGAGTCGTTCCCCATGCTGAGCAGAGCGTCGAGCAGGAACATGGAGAGGGACTGGGAGAACGGCTCCATCGCCTCCTCCATCACGTCAACGGAATACAATGGTGAGCAGAGAGGCCGACAAATTTATTTATTTTAACTAAAGTGTTCGATGTATTGTCACCATCACAGAGCGATCCCGTGTGCAGATTATTTCTATTTCTATAATATGTTATTGGAAGAAACATTAAGCGCACAGATGTGAATGATTGTCCCTCAACCCTCAACAGCTGCTGATGAACAAAGGTTGGAAAATGTATAAATAGATAAAATAAATCCAAATAAATCAACTTCACATCAAATACTCAATGCTCCAAACTAATGAATTCATTCATCCAGAACTTTATTTAAGTCTAAAGATGAGAAATGTTATTATTTTGTCACTTTCTTTAAATAAGTAGTTTGAACTTTTCGGAGAGTTAGAAGAGAAGCTCGATAACTTTCTTGTCTATCCATCCATCCATCGTCTACCGCTTATCCGGGATCGGGTCGCGGGGGCAGCAGCTCCAGTAAGGAACCCCAATCTTCCCTTCTCCGGGCCACATCCTCCAGCTCTGACTGGGGGATCCTGAGGCGTTCCCAGGCCAGTGAGGAGATATAATCTCTACACCGAGTCCTGGGTCTTCCCCGGGGTCTCCTCCCAGCTGGACGTGCCTGGAACACCTCCCTAGGGAGGCGCCCAGGTGGCATCCTTACTAGATGCCCGAACCACCTCAACTGGCTCCTTTCAACGTAAAGGAGCAGCGGCTCTACTCCGAGTCTCTCACGGATGGCTGAGCTTCTCACCCTATCTCTAAGGGATACGCCAGCCACCCGTCTGAGAAAACCCATTTCGGCCGCTTGTACCCGTGATCTCGTTCATTCGGTCATGACCCAGCCTTCATGACCGGTATATTGAGAGCTTTGCCTTCTGGCTCAGCTCTCTTTTCGTCACAACGGTGCGGTAAAGTGACTGTTGTACCGCCCCCGCTGCTCCGATTTTCCGGCCAATCTCTCGCTCCATCGTCCCCTCACTCGCGAACAAGACCCTGAGGTACTTGAACTCCTTCACTTGGGGTAAAGGCTCATTCCCTACCCGGAGTAGGCAATCCACCGGTTTCCTGCTGAGAGCCATGACCTCAGATTCTGAGGTGCTGATCCTCATCCCAACCGCTGCACACTCGGCTGCGAACCGATCCAGTGACTGTTGAAGGTCACAGACCGATGATGCCATAAGGACCACATCATCTGCAAAGAGCAGCGATGAGATCCTCAGGTCACCAAACTGCAACCCCTCTCCTCCACGACTACGCCTCAATATCATATCCATGAAAATCATGGAATCCGCATTGTTCCTCTTCAATCAGAGGTTCGACTACCGGCCGAACCCTCCTTTCCAGTACCTTGGAGTAGACTTTACCAGGGAGGATGAGAAGTGTGATACCCCTGTAGTTGGCACACACTCTCTGGTCCCCCTTTTTAAATAGGGGAACCACCACCTCGGTCTGCCAACCCCTAGGCACTAGGTCCCAGACTTCCACGCAATGTTGACGAGGCGTGTCAACCAAGACAGCCCCTCAACACCCAAAGCCTTCAGCATTTCTGGACGGATCTCATCAACCCCTGCGCCTTTGCCACTGTGGAGTTGTTTGACTACCTCAGTGACTTCCATCAGGGAAATTGACGATGATCCCCCATCAGCTTCCAGCTCTGCCTCTACCATAGAGGGCGTGTTAGTCGGATTCAGGAGTTCCTCAAAGTGCTCCTTCCACCGGCCGATAACCTTCTCAGTCGAAGTCAGCAGGGTCCCACCCTTGCTGTACACAGTTTGGATGGTTCCTCGCTTCCCCCTCCTGAGGTGCCGGATGGTTTTCCAGAAGCTCCTTGGTGCCGACCGAAAGTCTTTCCCCATAGCTTGTCCAAACTTCTCCCACACCCACTGCTTTGCCTCTGACACGGCAGAGGCTGCCGCCCTTCTAGTCCTTCGGTACCCTGCAACTGTTTCCGGAGTCCTCCTGGATAACATAACCCTTGAGGCACCTAAGACCTTGAGACCACAGCTCATCACCGCAGCTTCAGCAATAGAGGTTTTGAACATCGCCCACTCAGGTTCAATGCCCCCTACCTCCACAGGGATGTCTGAAAAGTTCCGCCGGAGGTATGAGTTGAAGATCCCCAGGACAGGGGCTTCCTCCAGACGTTCCCAGTTCTCCCGCACTACCCGTTTGGGTTTACCAGGTCTGTCCAGAGTCTTCCCCCACCACTTGATCCAACTCACCACCAGATGGTGATCAGTCGACAGCTCCGCCCCTCTCGTCACCCGAGTGTCCAAAACATGCGGCCTCAGATCAGATGATACGATTACAAAATCGATCATTGACCTTTGGCCTAGGGTGCTCTGGTACCACGTGCACCTATGAGCATCCTTATGTTCGAACATGGTGTTTGTTATGGCCATTCCATGACTAGCACAGAAGTCCAACAACAAATGACCGTTCGGGTTTAGATCAGGGAGGCCCTTCCTCCCAATCACACCCCTCCAGGTGTCTCCATCGTTTCCCACGTGTGGGTTGAAGTCTCCCAGCAAGACTACGGAGTCCCCTACTGGAGCCCCCTGCAGGGCTCCATTCAGGGTCTCCAAGAAGGCCGAATACTCCGAACTGCGGTTTGGGGCATAGGCACAAACAACAGTCAGAGTTTTCCCCCCCATAACCCGAAGGTGTAGGGAGGCGACATTCTCGTCCACGGGGTAAACTCCAACGTAGCGGCGCTCAGCCGGGGGCTAGTGAGTGTCCCTACCCCGGCCCTACGCCTCACACCTTGGGCAACTCCAGAGAAGAATAGAGTCCAACCCCTATCCAGGAGTACGGTTCCAGAGCCAAGACTGTGCGTAGAGGTAAGCCCCACCAGATCCAGTGGGTAGCGCTCCACCTCCCGCACTAGTTCCGGCTCATTCCCCCACAGAGAAGTGACGTTCCACGTCCCCAGAGCTAGCCTCTGCTGCCCGGGTCTGGTCCGTCGAGGTCCCTGACCATCACTGCCACCTGTGTGACAGCGCACCCGACCCCAGCGGTTTTTCCCATGAGTGGTGGGCCCACAGGATGGATGGATGGGAGGCACCACGTAGCTTCTTCGGGCTGTGCCTGACCGGCTCCGTGGCCAACCCGGCCACCAGGCACTCGCTGTCGGGCCCTCCCTCTGGGCCTGGCTCCAGACGGGGGCCCCGGGCTTCCTCCAGGCAGGGTCTCTCTCGTTTTTGAACCATTCTTAGTCTGGCCCCTCGCCTGAGACCAATTTGCCTTGGGAGACCCTACCAGGAGCACTAGGCTCCACACAACACAGCTCTCAGGTTCATAGGGACACACAAACCTCTCCACCACGATAAGGTGATGGTTCCCAGAGAGGTTTCTTTTCTTTTTTTTTCTTGTCTATCCAATAAATATAAAGTCAGAGCCAGCAGCTCGTCTCAGCGTGGAGCACCTTTAGTCAGTAAAAACAACGAGGGCTCATTTCCTGCATTTGTTTAACTCGTATATCTTTGCACATTTCTTTGAAAATATTCCTTTAAACACTTTTAAATGCATTTATCTTATTGATCTTTTTGTTGCATTCGTTAAAGGTCCTAAACTCTTCAAGGAGCCGAGCTCCAAGTCCAACAAGCCAATCATCATCAACGCAATCGCTCACTGCTGCCTGGCTGGGAAGGTTAATGAGATGCAGAAGAATGTTATTCTGGAGGTGATCACGTGATATTTATTCATTGATGCTGATTATTTATTGTGAATATGTTTTTTTCTCTCACAGTTAAATTGTTCTGATATTCAGAAATGATGTTTTGTGTCTCTGATCTCAGGAGCTGGAGAAGTGCGAGTCCAACCACCTGATCATCCTCTTCCGTGACGGCGGGTGCATGTACCGCGGCATTTACTCGTACACACCGGAGACGGAGGAGATCGTCAAGTTCACGGGTACCGGGCCTCGCTCTATCGGCCGCAAGATGATCGACAAGCTCTACAAGTACAGCTCGGACCGCAAGCAGTTCAACGTCATCCCCACCAAGTCGGTGTCGGTCACTGTGGACGCCCTCACCATCCACAACCAGCTCTGGCAGGTCAAGAGACCAGGAAGTGCACGCAGGAAGTGAGGAAGACGACGCGCGTTCTGTTCTATCTAACGACTGTTGGGCAGGACCCAATAACGTCCGAGAGGATTGACATGTGATCATGTGACTGACGTGTCTTTAGACGGGGAGGGGGGGGGGGTTAGATGTTCTCAGAAATGAAACACCTGCCAACTGAATGTTTCTTGTTTTGTCTCGTTTATTCTGCATGTCACACGTTTGATTCATGGGTGCGTCCTATGTTAACTAGCCGTATTTACGACGGACTCTTACGTAGCAGTGACGCGGAGCTGGACCCTGATTACCACTGGATCTACTTACAGTAGCAGCTACTGTACGATACCAAGTGCAACTACAACTTTCAGCTTGGCAAAGAAATACCCTTCTGCTGTGATCAGCTCCACATACAGAGCCCCCATTATTCACCGGTAACTTCTACTGGTCAGTGCTTTTCTGAAGAGGGAACTAACTTTTGTATGTCAGTGTGGATGGATGTTAGTGAGTGATGATGTCCAGTCTTGTTTTCTATTTAGTGTGTTTGAGGAAGTGTGTGAGTCTTTGTGTTAGAGCAGAATGCATCCTGGGTGCGTCCCGCTCTGAATGTGTTATCTCACGCTCTTAAATTATGCTTTAAAACTGCAACGGAACTATGGAGCAAATTAACACCACGTTTTATTTTTCTTTGGGAGCTGCTGTTACAGAAATTATGTTTTTACAGAAGGGGAAATTGTGCTAGTATTCCAAACAGGAAGCGCTTTTCAGACTCCATTACACCTTTTCTGCAGAAGCCCTGAGAAGCAAGAGAGGATTTATTTATCTAAGTCTGATTGAAATTGTTTTTATTGTGTTTATGACTTAAGAACAGATGAACAAGTTTTACCGGATTAATCTGTATAAATTACTTTTTTTTTAATACAACAAACACTAATAAAAAAAATAAAAAACCCTGAAAACTTTTTTTCACCTATTTTAACAAAAAATAAAAAATAAATTATTAAAATGTTTCTGGCAAAACTTTTATTCCCCAACTGTTTCACAGATTGATTTTTTTAAAGGGATTTAGAAATATTATCCTGACAAAACCTTTTCTTCTTTAGTCACAAACACAGAAGATAATTTATTTTTAAATCAGACTTAAAAAACTGATCACCAGAATATTTGTTTTAGGGCTTACATACTTTTCAGTCGTGCATTATATTGTATTAACTTCACCTATATTCCACCTCCCGTGCGAGCCAGCTGATCCCTGAATGGCTCTTATTGCTGAACCTAAATGAACGGAGCTGCTCGTTGCTCATTCAGCGCTCACTGGATCCTTGTGACACCTACATGTAGCTTCTGGCACTCAACACTAGTAGTTTCCCTGTAATCACTGTCAGCAGCTGGTGTAATGTGTGTGCGTGTGTGTGGGAGGGGGGGGGGAAACTGCACAATACTTGATATTCGTTTGCTGCATTTTGTACATTTTGGAGAAGTATGTTTTGTACATCACGTACAAGTTATGTTTACTACAAAGCAGGCACTATTTTGAGGTTTATTCTGTTACAGGTGAGATGTCATGAGTCTTTATTTCATTGTGTTATATTGTATGTTTATTTATTTTGAAGAGATATAATAAAATGCAACTAGGTATGAAGTGTGTGCGTGCTTAGTGGTCTGTGAGTGTTTCTGTGTGTAACACATATCTGAAAGAGTGTGTGTGTGAAAAGTTTGTACAGCTGTTTAGGTATCACTTAAATTATTATACACAATCATATCATCACTCAGGTGTAGCGCAGGGTTCTCACACCTTCTTAAACATCCAATTCAAGGACTTTCCAGGCCCAATTCCTTCAAATTCAAGGACCCAACATGTCAGACTCAAACTAGCTTTACAGAAGCTGACAAGTAAAGTCGCTTTCTCTAACACAGCTAAACAACATATTGTGAAAGTTAAGAGATAATGAATGTTCAATAAAATAACTTTAATTTCTGTTCTCGCACAACATATATATAAATTCAAGCACTTTCAAGGACCCATGAATATTTACAAAAACTTCCAATGCCTTGATTAGGGTTAGGATTAGGGTTAGGGTTGACGTTATGTCAAAGACGTCTGTGTTGTGTTGCAGAGATATCCACTGAAGTTAGCATGCTAACAGCTAGCTGCCGAAATGTATCTTTAGTGCAACTAATGACAACACATCGAATGGTTTGGACTGAACTAAGCTATAACCTAAACTATACATGTCGAGGCCACACGTGAAGATTATAAGACTCAGTGATGTTTCGTCCGGTGCTCAGAGTTTCGGCAGTTTGGGGTTAATTTGGTTGGAGCATGTGACCTTTAATTACACATCTCTGCACCTTTAAACCTGCAACAACTACAACACAATGTTGGTCACTTGAGGGAAGCAGAAACAGGTTTTGAGCTGATATGGGGAACTTTTTAGTGCTTTGTTCTTTATATTTATATTTCTTACTGGTCCTTTTGCTTCACATCAGGTGTTGCACTTGAGTCGCCTGATTAGACCTCAGCTCCAGTCTTGATTGCCAGTTATGTGACTCACCTGTTAGTCACACAGCACCTTCCTTCTCTTTCACATCTTCACATCTTTGCTTCTCCCTCCTGCATGAAAATCTCCAAATATCGAGTTAATCTTTCAGTTAGTGATGGCGAGATGAAGCTTCATGAAGCATTGAAGCTTTCCATCCAATTGGTTCGCTCATGGGCCGAAGCTTCATGGTGCTTCATTTGCTCTACTGCGCCATCAAGTGAACAATAAATGTAAAACCGGCAGAGTGATTATAACAGCATGGCTTAGGTGTGTGAAGTAGTGATGGGCCAATGAAGCTTTTGTGAAGCACTGAACCACTTCAGCCAATTGTTTCGAAAATGGGTTTATTACTCGAAGCTTCTGGTGAAGTGCAAGGCTGCAGTGGATTTAAAGTATCTTACGCACACATCTAAGACTGAATATAATGTTCTATTTAAAAATAAAGATGGATGATTGTGTTATTACGTGTTATTGAGAAGAGAGTGCCTGGAAACGCCTTAAATGATAGTGCAGTTTAAGATTGGACAGAGAGAAGGGGAATCACTTGCAGCAAATAGCAGCAGGTCTGTTTCGAACCCCCGGCCGCTGCGGCAAGCATTTGAATGTGGGTCGCCTTCTCACAAGGAAGATCAGCTCAAAATGTTCCCGGGCAGGGGAAAATCTCCTCTTTCTTGCTGGTTCCATCACAAAAAGAAGAAGCTCGAATAAATCGCAAACAAACGCACAATACAGTCGGAAGTCCACAAATTATGAGGGGGCTCAATTGCGGTTCGCTCCCCCTTACATTTCGAATGGCACGCCAAACCCACGAACCAGTTCCTGAATCAGTCACGTCGTCACGTCGTTCAAGCCTTCAATATCTTTAGTTAAGTATAAATAATGGCGCACAACAGAAACAATACCATGATTGGTCTGTTCCTGACTGATGACAGCGTCTCTCCAGTGATCAATCATGGCGTGCTGTTTGTATTCAGGTTCCCATGGTAACGAGTCAGACCGTTCACACTAGTGATGGAGGTCCGGCTCTTTTCAAAGATTCGGCTCTTTTGGCTCCCAAATGTCTCTTCATGTAGTGTCACTCGGAGCCTTCTATTCTAGCCTAATATAGTAATTATAAATGGTTTGTGTTGGTAAGCAATCTTTCATTCAGTGTTTTCATAAAAGCATTATTATTATGTTTTGTTGTTTGTTATTGTTTAACATTTAATCAAACCTTTAAATGAACAACTTAACACAGAACCACAGCAAACAAATCAAATAAATAAAGGACAAAGTCTGAACATTATGACACTTTAGATAAAAGCGTATTTGAGTTACAAGAAAAGTGCTATACAAGTCTAATGTATTATTATTATTGTTATTATTATTATTATTATTATTATTATTATTATTATTATTATTATTATTAAAAGTCTTTAGTGCAGAGCTTCTTTTTCGCTCATTTCTTCACTTTCTCCCGACCTGTTGCATTTAAATCCCCCGTCTCTCTGTCTCTCTGTGTATCTGGCCTGTACCACTACACTCACTGTTTTAGGGGCGTCTGCCCCCCTTCCTTCTTTCACATAATGGTATGATCCTAGTCTGTCCTCGCATGTGATTGACTGCATGGTGTTCCCATCAAAATAATGTCCCGCCCCTGCCTGGACCGTCGCAAAAAATCAGTACTTTTTGTATATTGTATAATCTTCGTTCGGAGGGGGGGCCACAGGTGGGTCCAGGTTCAGTGTTACAGGGACTCTGGCCCCTGTTGGCCCCCCAGAACCGCAACTGGCAACCAGGCAGGAGAAGAGAGGGCGAGAGAGATTCCCCCTCTCCCAGCCTTTTGTGCAGGCACTGATTTCAGATTGCTGACACCTGAGGGAGCTGCACCTGGAGAGAGTTAAGCAGAGAGAGAGACCCCCCCACACACTACAGCACGTGACATCTTATCTAAACATAAACATGAATTCTACACATGTTCTTGAGAACGAGTAGACTCCACATCTTTTGTCCTTTCTGCTCTTGCTTTTTAGAATAAATAAATACTTACTATTCTGCTTTTTTAATTTCTGCATTTTATATTTATTTATTTCATTATTTTCTGCTCTAATTGAAGACGTACCCTTTAAGCATTGCATGTTTACAATGTTCTGCAGGGAAGGAAGGAACAACAGGGAAAGGCTCTATTATAACGATGTCATTACTAATGCTAAATCAATTAACCTGACATTTGTTAATAATTAGTTTGGTGATATAGTGTTGTATTCATTCCACACTGCTATTTCACACTTCTGGTTAAATGCTAAACTACATTTATTTTTCTTAGTACTTGTAATAAAGTGTAATCTTATCTAAACGTAAAAATGAATTCTACACATGTTCTTGAGAACGAGTAGACTCCACATCTTTTGTCTCTTATCAGAAACCAGTTAAAATCAGCTGATTCACACTTTCACAGTTTATTAAAGCAGTTGTATTTATTTGTTGAACAGATGACACTGATACATTTATTACAGGGGTCTTAATCATTTCATCTCTCTGTGTATTGAAGCAGCAAACACGAGTCCTGATCCGACAGCAACAATGGAGACATGAAAGCTGAACATCTGGCCCACATGTGAACACAGATGTGCACAGGTGAGTGTGAAGTTCTCCTGGTGATGCTCAGCTTTGGGTTTGGTTGTTAAAAGGTAGTGAGGTCACATGGTGTCGCCCTTTATAATGATTCAAAACCCTCAAAGTACTAAAGTAGTACTACTACTAAACGTATCTGTGCAGTACAAGTATGTGTGATTAGATTTTTATTCTTTAATTGTTTGTGACCTCTCCACATACAATAAATCATTATTGTTTAATGTGTGGGATCTATGAAGGCTCCTGCTACATGTCTTCATATTTTTATTATGATTATTTGTTTACTGATATTTTATATCAAAATCCTTTGAGAAGAAATTAATCAAAATCCTTAATTATACAAAATAAGCAAAGTTCTTATAAAATACATTAAATTCAAAGTAAGAAAAACACTGAATCAAAACTAAAACATTCTGCAAAATCCTTAAAGTTATAAAAGTTATAGATGTCACTTCCCAAGATGCAACAGTGTGTTCATTCCCAGGAATGTCTCCACAGACAGTTTGTAATACTGCAAATACAAACGCTTTCATCAGTGGACCACAGGCTCCATCACCATTGTGTTACCTCATCCAGATAGATAGTGACGGGAAAGACTTTTATATCAATTAACATCTTCAACATCACTTTAAGTTCAAAATTAAGCTAAATTCTTATAAAAAAGAATCAATTAAACAAATTCCTCAAATACAAAATAAACGAAATCTTTTATGAAACAAGCAAAATCCTTAATAATAAAACAATAAGCATAATCACTGATGACAAAGTACAAAAATAAGTAAAATTCTTCATTTAAAAAAAGCCACTTGTGTAAAAATCAAATCTCATAATTACAATATGAAGCAAAATCGTTAAAAGTTCTCGATTCCAAATTCAGAGCAGAGGGATTGCCTCCACACGGTTCTCGACAACGCCGTTGGTCGAGACGCCGTTATCAGCAGTAACCATATGAGCGCAGTGGAGAGCGGCGGCCATTAGCTAACAACACATGCACTGAATGCTCGTGCAGCCGGGCCGGCCCCCCTACAAAGACTGGGATTACTCCACTATATCTTTACACAGCAAATAGATATGTGACGCTGTATTCAGATTATTATTTAAGATACATTTGGTCCTGCTGCTAAAATCTCCTTCACAGCAAAAACTGAACCAAGTCGACCACAAGCGAGCGCTGAAGCGAGTCATGAAGTTCATATCTTGCTAACGAGAAGAAACAGGTGTCAGAACAGCCTCTGATGTTTAATACTGGACTTTGTTTGCTCGCTACACGACTTTGACTCATTGTATTTTTCTTTCATCACAAACTCCAACAGATTGTCAACATCTCACCAGATGTGGTTCACCAACCCTGAATGTGCTGCAGATCTACAAGTCCACCAGCAGGTGGCGCTGTCACACAGTTCTCCTGTTATCTCAGGCTGCTATGTTCTAATGTCACCTAATTACATTTGATCGTTGAGTATTGTAATACTGAATTTAGAGGATATTTCATCATGTTTCATGTTTATTTATTTAATATTTAACATTATTGAGTGGTTCCTGATCGGCCTGGGTCGCTGTGTCTTTGGTTTCAAATAGCCCGGCTGCTTGGACTCTGGTATACCTGCTTTCAAGTCTTCTATTCAAATTAAACTATTTGTGAAGTGTTTTAAAGATTTACATCTTCAGTGGGAACCAATGGGCTTGGAGCTGACAGGAAGTCAGAAAGTATGAAGAGACTTACACATTGTTGGTTTGGTCTTTCACGTTGACAGTAAGACAAAGAGGCTATAGTATATCATGTAATATAATAATTCCCGCCTGCTTGGTTAAAGGGAACATGCATATAAAATGAACTGATGGTGGGTTGTGTGTCAGATGTGAGATGAGCTCCGTGGAGGTGCTACTCTGCTCCCTGAGCTCCTTCTTCTTCAGCTGCAGGAACACCGGGGTTATAATCATCCAGCTCCATGTTCTCCCGTCTGCCCGGCTTCTGCCCCCTGCTGGCCTGGAGAGACATGACAGCACACAGATGTGACTCCCTGCATCACTCCTCTTCAGTTCAACAAACACAGACTTCAGTCCAAACAACAGACATGTGTCAGTACCTTACAGTAGAAGTAAAGGGCAACGTTCACCAACAGCAGCGTCAGCGGCAGGACGACCGCTCTGATGATAAGATCTGATGGTGGTGCTGATGATGGTGCTGGTGCTGATGGTGGTGCTGGATCAGATCAAACACATGGACAGTCATCACATCACACAACATCAAGAGTCCAACAGTCCCATTAAACACAAACGGTGGTGACCTGAACTCTAAAATCACGTCATCGTGGAGTCTTAGCTCTTAATTTATTACACTCCATATTAAACTTGATGTCCTCAACATCTTCATTGTGTTGGTTCATAAAGTTATTTTCCTTCTGGTCCCTCTACTCTGTGAAGAAGAAATCTATTTCCTGTCCGTTTGTTCTCTCCTCCTGGACTGAATAGTGTTCTCTGGTTTCCTCTCTTGTTCCTGTTCTGCCTTTCCCTCCTTTGCTCGTCTACACAGCTGCTCTGAATCAGCCTGTAAGTTCTTCAGTCAATCAGCTGTTCTCAGAGTATTTCCCCTGAGCTGTCATGTCTGCTGGAGACAGTCTGCTGCCATTCTAACCGGTACATGTGTGTTAACAAAGGTACAGTACTGTCACTGATGATGTCATAGATGGGCTCACCTGAGCAGGTGAGATTCAGGAAGGAATTATATGAATCTGATGCTGCACACTCCCTCAGAGCAGATCCAGACTGAACACAGTCAGAGTCGATCCTCCACACAGGTCTGTATGAGGACTCCTCTCTCCGTCCTACAGAAACAGCAGAGCCACAGTCCAGCTCTCTGCAGACAACAGCTGCTTCCTTCAGGTTCCAGTCAGAGACCATCACTGGTCTCCAGTGTCCCTGATGTTTCAGCTCCAGTGTTCCTGCACAGCGACTGTCTCCTCCCACCAACCTGACAGGCTCTGAACAGAAACAACAGAGTCATCAGTACATTTATTTTATACAACCTTTAATGCTGCTACTCTATGCCACTTTAAACCATTTAAATGTTGCTATAACTGGTTTAACATTGAATGTGTATAAATCTCACAGTGTGTATTTTTGAAAAACCTGAGATCAAACAGACGGTGTTACCACGGCAACAAGAGGAAGTTTCTCTGATAAATGTGTTTCATGAAAAGTAAAGAATACTATTGGAGAAGAACTGTCTTTAACCGATAGGTTTCATAAAGCTTCACAAACGGGGGTTTGTTTATGAAGCGGGCTTTAAACATAGATTTTACCAAAAGAATCTGGACTCACGGAGACGTCTGTGTTTTAAACATTAATAGATAAACAGAGAGGTCGACGCTGTAAACGTCAAAAGTCAAAGGGAGTAAACCAGTCAAAGGGCCACAGGGGCCCATTGTTGATCTCATGCTTTCAACATGTGGCTCTGATAGTTTTCCCGGCACAGATACGGAAACTTGGCCTGATTTCCAATGTTATTTAATACTATTTTAATTCTGCTATTTTATATTATTTTAATTCTGCTATTTTATATTATTTTAATTCTGCTATTTTATACTATTTTAATTCTGCTATTTTATATTATTTTAATTCTGCTATTTTATATTATTTTAATTCTGCTATTTTATACTATTTTAATTCTGCTATTTTATATTATTTTAATTCTGCTATTTTATATTATTTTAATTCTGCTATTTTATACTATTTTAATTCTGCTATTTTATACTATTTTAATTCTGCTATTTTATATTATTTTAATTCTGCTATTTTATATTATTTTAATTCTGCTATTTTATATTATTTTAATTCTGCTATTTTATACTATTTTAATTCTGCTATTTTATATTATTTTAATTCTGCTATTTTATATTATTTTAATTCTGCTATTTTATATTATTTTAATTCTGCTATTTTATACTATTTTAATTCTACTTCACACTCATTTACATCAACACTGTGATTATTGTTCTGTAAATGTTTTTATTCTGTTTAATCTTCTACTAAGTTTGATGTTTTTGCCTTGAAGCACTTTTGGCTGCAATTCTTGTATTAAAGGTGCTCTACAAATAAAGCTTATTATATTATTATTATTATTATTATTATTATTATTGTTATTATTATTATTATTATTATTATTATTATTATTATTATTGTTATTATTATTATTATTATTATTATTATTATTATTATTATTATTATTATTATATTATCAGTAAAAGAATAAATGAGTTTCATAGAAATAAACCAAATCAGAGCTGCAGCTCCTCTTCTACCTGAGCAGGTGAGTCCAACAGCTTTGCCAGGTGAGCAGGTGTTTCTATCTGAGCCTGAGCTTCTACAGTCCAGGAGAGCAGACTCATGGCCTCCACACTGGAACTCTTTGGTCCACATTGGAGCCTCCACTTCTCCATAGAGCGCCCCCTGGAGGACTGAAGGAGCCCCACAGCCAAGCTCCCTGCAGACCACCTCTGCATTCTGCAGGTCAAAGTCAGCTTCACACACTGAGGACCACCACTGGTTAGACTGGTTAGACTTCACCTCCAGTCTGCCTGAGCACAGACTAGTCCCACCCACCAGCCTGACAGAGTCTGGAGAGATGATAGAAGATAAGACAGAGAGAGAAGACAAAGAATAAAAAGATGTGATGAAAGAATAATTCAGTGATTCAAAGTGGACTCAGCACAACTCCAACATTAGTTCATGATGAACAACAGAACACATCTTCAGAACACAGACTGGAGAAATGTTCCACAACACAACATCTGCACATTTCTACATTCTGCACAATCTTTGCTCTCCACACAGAGACGTCAAGATGTTTCATTCTTTATCATGTTTCTGAGAAGATCTGCAACCAGAACTAAATGAATATGAATTCATAATGAATGACTATTTGAAAGTTATAAATCATGACCCCTCCCTAACACAGATATAGATCTTGGTGCATTCAGCAGCTGATTTACTGAAGAAGCAGCCGATCAGACTCCGTCATGTCTGCTGATGTCACTGATGATGTCACTGATGATGTCACTGAGGATGTCACTGATGATGTCACTGATGATGTCACTGATGATGTCACTGATGATGTCACTGATGATGTCACTGATGATGTCACTGAGGATGTCACTGATGATGTCACTGATGATGTCACTGATGATGTCACTGAGGATGTCACTGAGGATGTCATTGATGGGTTTACCTGAGCAGGTGAGATTCAAAATGGAGGTTGATGTATGTGATCCTGCACACTCCCTCAGATCAGATCCAGACTGAACACATTCATAGTCGATCCTCCACACAGGTCTCTCTGAGGACTCCTGTCTCCGTCCTACAGAAACAGCAGAGCCACAGTCCAGCTCTCTGCAGACAACAGCTGCTTCCTTCAGGATCCAGTCAGAGTCCATCACTGGTCTCCAGTGTCCCTGTTTCAGCTCCAGTGTTCCTGCACAGCGTCTGTCTCCTCCCACCAACCTGACAGCATCAGGCTCTGAACAGAAACAACAGAGTCATCAGTACATTTATTTTATACAATCTTTAATGCTGCTACTCTATGCCACTTTAAACCATTTAAATGTTGCTATAACTGGTTTAACATTGAATGTGTATAAATCTCACAGTGTGTATTTTTGAAAAACCTGAGCTCAAACAGACGGTGTTACCACGGCAACAAGAGGAAGTTTCTCTGATAAATGTGTTTCATGAAAAGTAAAGAATACTATTGGAGAAGAACTGTCTTTAACCGATAGGTTTCATAAAGCTTCACAAACGGGGGTTTGTTTATGAAGCGGGCTTTAAACATAGATTTTACCAAAAGAATCTGGACTCACGGAGACGTCTGTGTTTTAAACATTAATAGATAAACAAGAGAGGTCGACGCTGTAAACGTCAAAAGTCAAAGGGAGTAAACCAGTCAAAGGGCCACAGGGGCCCATTGTTGATCTCATGCTTTCAACATGTGGCTCTGATAGTTTTCCCGGCACAGATACGGAAACTTGGCCTGATTTCCAATGTTATTTAATACTATTTTAATTCTGTTATTTAATATTATTTTAATTCTGTTATTTAATACTATTTTAATTCTGTTATTTAATACTATTTTAATTCTGCTATTTTATATTATTTTAATTCTGTTATTTTATACTATTTTAATTCTGCTATTTTATATTATTTTAATTATGCTATTTTATACTATTTTAATTCTGCTATTTTATATTATTTTAATTCTGCTATTTTATATTATTTTAATTCTGCTATTTTATATTATTTTAATTCTGCTATTTTATACTATTTTAATTCTGCTATTTTTTACTATTTTAATTCTGCTATTTTATATTATTTTAATTCTGCTATTTTATACTATTTTAATTCTACTTCACACTCATTTACATCAACACTGTGATTATTGTTCTGTAAATGTTTTTATTCTGTTTAATCTTCTACTAAGTTTTATGTTTTTGCCTTGAAGCACTTTTGGCTGCAATTCTTGTATGAAAGGTGCTCTACAAATAAAGCTTATTATATTATTATTATTATTATTATTATTATTATTGTTATTATTATTATTATTATTATTATTATTATTATTATTATTATTATTGTTATTGTTATTATTATTATTATTATTATTATTATTATTATTATTATTATTATTATTGTTATTATTATTATTATTATTATTATTATTATTATTATTATTATTATTATTATTATTATATTATCAGTAAAAGAATAAATGAGTTTCATAGAAATAAACCAAATCAGAGCTGCAGCTCCTCTTCTACCTGAGCAGGTGAGTCCAACAGCTTTGCCAGGTGAGCAGGTGTTTCTATCTGAGCCTGAGCTTCTACAGTCCAGGAGAGCAGACTCATGGCCTCCACACTGGAACTCTTTGGTCCACATTGGAGCCTCCACTTCTCCATAGAGCGCCCCCTGGAGGACTGAAGGAGCCCCACAGCCAAGCTCCCTGCAGACCACCTCTGCATCCTGCAGGTCAAAGTCAGCTTCACACACTGAGGACCCCCACTGGTTAGACTGGTTAGACTTCACCTCCAGTCTGCCTGAGCACAGACGAGTCCCACCCACCAGCCTGACAGAGTCTGGAGAGATGATAGAAGATAAGACAGAGAGAGAAGACAAAGAATAAGAAGATGTGATGAAAGAATAATTCAGTGATTCAAAGTGGACTCAGCACAACTCCAACATTAGTTCATGATGAACAACAGAACACATCTTTAGAACACAGACTGGAGAAATGTTCCACAACACAACATCTGCACATTTCTACATTCTGCACAATCTTTGCTCTCCACACAGAGACGTCAAGATGTTTCATTCTTTATCATGTTTCTGAGAAGATCTGCAACCAGAACTAAATGAATATGAATTCATAACAATGACTATTTGAAAGTTATAAATCATGACCCCTCCCTAACACAGATATAGATCTTGGTGCATTCAGCAGCTGATTTACTGAAGAAGCAGCCGATCAGACTCCGTCATGTCTGCTGATGTCACTGATGATGTCACTGATGATGTCACTGAGGATGTCACTGAGGATGTCACTGATGATGTCACTGATGATGTCATTGATGGGTTTACCTGAGCAGGTGAGATTCAAAATGGAGGACGATGTATCTGATGTTGCACACTCCCTCAGAGCAGATCCAGACTGAACACAGTGAGAGTAGATCCACCACACAGGTCTGAATGAGGACTCCTGTCTCTGTTCTACAGAAACAGCAGAGCCACAGTCCAGCTCTCTGCAGACAACAGCTGCTACCTTCAGGTTCCAGTTATAGACCATCACTGGTCTCCAGTGTCCCTGATGTTTCAGCTCCAGTGTTCCTGCACAGCGTCTGTCTCCTCCCACCAACCTGACAGCATCAGGCTCTGAACAGAAACAACAGAGTCATCAGTACATTTATTTTATACAACCTTTAATGCTGCTACTCTATGCCACTTTAAACCATTTAAATGTTGCTATAACTGGTTTAACATTGAATGTGTATAAATCTCACAGTGTGTATTTTTGAAAAACCTGAGCTCAAACAGACGGTGTTACCACGGCAACAAGAGGAAGTTTCTCTGATAAATGTGTTTCATGAAAAGTAAAGAATACTATTGGAGAAGAACTGTCTTTAACCGATAGGTTTCATAAAGCTTCACAAACGGGGGTTTGTTTATGAAGCGGGCTTTAAACATAGATTTTACCAAAAGAATCTGGACTCACGGAGACGTCTGTGTTTTAAACATTAATAGATAAACAAAGAGGTCGACGCTGTAAACGTCAAAAGTCAAAGGGAGTAAACCAGTCAAAGGGCCACAGGGGCCCATTGTTGATCTCATGCTTTCAACATGTGGCTCTGATAGTTTTCCCGGCACAGATACGGAAACTTGGCCTGATTTCCAATGTTATTTAATACTATTTTAATTCTGCTATTTTATATTATTTTAATTCTGTTATTTTATATTATTTAATTCTGCTATTTTATATTATTTAATTCTGCTATTTTATATTATTTTAATTCTGCTATTTTATACATTTTAATTCTGTTATTTTATACTATTTTAATTCTGCTATTTTATATTTTATATTTTATTTATTTACTTCACACTCATTTACATCAACACTGTGATTATTGTTCTGTAAATGTTGTTATTCTGTTTAATCTTCTACTAAGTTTTATGTTTTTGCTGTGAAGCACTTTTGGCTGCAATTCTTGTATTAAAGGTGCTCTACAAATAAAGCTTATTATATTATTATTATTATTATTGTTATTATTATTATTATTATTATTATTATTATTATTATTATTATTATTATTATTATCAGTCAAAGAATAAATTGAGTTTCATAGAATGAACAAGTTATGAAAGAGAGCGGACCAGGTGGAGTCAGTGAGTGAAATCTTTGATGTTTAACAATTAATATGAGTTTTAATAGATTAATGCACATTCAACAGGTTATAGTTTAAGGAGCACAAGGGAAGATTGTGAAGACACTCAAATATTCATTATCATTTTAGAAAGATCTTTGTTTTGGTCTGAAGCTAATCATCGTGTATTTATTTTCTAATGTCCTGATTATTAATATCATCAAGACATCAACTCATTAATATTGCTGAGTTTTGTTTCCTGATGGTTCTGAGAGACACACGAGACGTTGTGTTGGTTGGTAGCAGGTTCTCTCTCTCACATGATGAAGCACTGATCTCTCTCATCTGTAAATCTTTATCATTTCATTATTTTCTCCTTTTTATAGGATTAAAGTTAATAGTTCTTACTTCACATATTTAATTCTTTCATATTTGAAAGTTTAGTTTGTTTCAGCTGCAGAAAGTTAACAAACACTTGATAAGAACCTCTGAATAAAACCTGATGAGTTGAACTAAAGATTAATAAACAATTACACAACAAAATAACCAACCTGTGTTCTTACGACTAACACGTATACATGTGTACATATACATAATATACATGTGTACATATATACATGTGTACATATACATCATATACATGTGTACATATACATAATATACATGTGTACATATACATAATATACATGTGTACATATACATAATATACATGTGTACATATACATAATATACATGTGTACATAATATACATGTGTACATATACATTATACACATATGTACATATACATAATATACATGTGTACATATACATAATATACATGTGTACATAATATACATGTGTACATATACATCATATACATGTGTACATATACATAATATACATGTGTACATATACATATGTACATATACATAATATACATGTGTACATATACATAATATACATGTGTACATAATATACATGTGTACATATACATATATACATGTGTACATATACATATATACATGTGTACATATACATAATATACATGTGTACATATACATAATATACATGTGTAACATATACATAATATACATGTGTACATAATATACATGTACATACATCATATACATGTGTACATATACATCATATACATGTGTACATATACATAATATACATGTGTACATATACATCATATACATGTGTACATATACATATATACATGTGTACATATACATAATATACATGTGTAACATATACATATATACATGTGTACATATACATAATATACATGTGTACATATATACATAATATACATGTGTACATATATACATGTGTACATATACATCCAGGGTCCTACAGCTGAGCAGTTTACCTGTTGAGTCTTGTTGTCCTTCAGCCTGGAGTCCTGAGGAGAACATCAGAAGACAAACATCATATCAAGAAGCAGGATAGAGAACACTCTCAGGGTGTTCTGTGAAGCCTTTTCTAGCAGCTCAGAAACACCTCAGTGATACTTTATATTAAGTATACTCACTTTATATTGAGTTAAAGTTTATTTCAGGAAATATGCTTCTTAATCATATACATATTATATATTATATACAGTCATCACAGTAAATAATGTTTATACAGCAACATTAAAATAATGAAGGTAACTAGTTGACAAGTAAAAGTGAGTTGAATGTTCATTCTGAAATTGGGAGGGACCACATCACAGAAGAGAAGATGCTTCCAGTTCCCCCCATCTCCTGTCACCTGACTCCCACACTCACCTGTGCAGCTGCTGCTCAGTCCCTTAACACTAACTGTAGTAATGAACACTGTAGGTATTTATTTATTGTACTAACCCGTACCTGTTGTAATATTACTCGGTACAGTGACCATTACTGAGCAACACACCTGAAGGTTTGGGGGAGATGGGGTAATGAGTTCTGGACCACTTCAGAAATCTGCTGGTGTTCATTTTAAAATGACCAAATACGTCCTAACACTGGAGTACAGACGATAAGAGAAGAGGACACAGGTATTAACGTACACACCACAGGGTATATTTAAGTCTTTACTCTGGAACAAACAGAGATCAAAGATACCTATTGAACAGTTGTATAGTTTATGTAGATTAAACATATACATTTGTTATAGATTGCTACTGTCTATTTTACTAAAATATCTTTTTGATTTATACCACATGGCACCAAGACAAGTTTAATTTGAGTTCTTATTCACACAGGTACAGATGTGAGTTGTCAACATGAATCCCTCTCAAGGGCCTGTTGTTGGAGGGCCGCTCTCTCTACGACCCCTCACCCCGTGGTCTTGGCTCTTTGTGGTTGTTTTGAGTCAATTTGTCACTGCCTATGTTAAATGTTAAAGATGTAACTGTAGATAAGTCATAATCTCCAGTGTGTGTGTGTGTGTGTGTGTGTGTGTGTCTTTAATTTGAAACTGCGGACTGATTACAGAAACGGTGGTTTCCTGTCACCATGACAACCAGGGCGGGCTGAGATGCTAGCATCAGATTAATGCTGTCAGTGTCTTCTTCTTATTTCACTAGATGTTAACATCAGCAGAGTCCTTCAGAGGAGACTGAACTACCGCTGCAGCTAACCGCTATATGAAGTGTTGATCAATCTATCCATTATGTTCTTTAACTCATCAATCGTTGTGTCAAACATCAGTAAACTCTGAGAAATGTGCAGCACAGTTACATTTTAAAGCTCAAGCCTCTGCTTGAAAACAAATGTCCCCCCCAACATGCTCTGTGGGGGCTGTTTACAGCAGAGACATCTCTTAAGACGCTTTGCAAACACTCTGTAAAAAGTAACATGTCTGTCATAAGAGGACGATGTGCCTCAGCCTCACACTGTCACTTTACACTTTAACATGTTCACTTTTATATGTTTCCCTTAAACCAGGGGTCAGGAACCTATGGCTCACGAGCCATATATGGCTCTTGCGATGACGCGATATGGTTTGCAGACAATTTTGAGCTGACATTTTTTAACATGATTAATTAACAAATAATAAATCATTATACTGTGTCATTTTAAAGTAAAACATTTAGCAGCGGATTTGTTTTTAGTTATCCCCTCTCCTTTCCTCCGCTCTGTCTCTGACTGCACAGCCCACACACGCGCGTGTGTGTGTGTGTGTGTGTGTGTGTGTGTTTGTACGTAGGGGGCGGAGCCCTGCCCTTCGCGAAACAGCAGAGGAGAAACTGCTCAAAGCAAGCAGTAGACCGGGGGTGTCAAACTCAATCACAGAGAGGGCCAACATTAAAAACTGGGACTACGTCGAGGGCCAGACACGGTCCACATTTATTGAACAGGACACACATATTGGATAAAGTGCAAAAAGATATGGAACATATTTAAGTCAACTGCAGACGGGTTGCTGAGCTGTTCAATTTTAATTTCTGAGCTGCAAAGTCTCTCAGTTGATCAGCAGAATGCTGTCGGGAACACAGAGGTGGAGATGTTTGTCAGTGTTTGGAAACACGTAGTGACCAAAGTTTCCTTCTGCATCGAGTCTCCCACAGGCAGCTCGGCATCACACATGTCTGTGATCACACGGCCCTGAAGCTGCAGGTTTAACAGTGAGATGCTTCGTTATGTCGCACTAACAGTCCCGCTCACATCGTCCCAGAGATCTGTGCTGTGTTTCTCTTTGCTTTCCAAAAACTTTCATTTCATTCACACATTTAGATTCTTCCTCAAATGTCTTTTCCCGTGGTTGTGCCATGCATTGATTTAATTACCAAAACCGGCGGGCCAGTTATGACAGACATGATATTTTCTCGCGCGCTGGATATAATAATAATAATAATAATAATAATAATAATAATAATAATAATAATAATAATAATAATAATAATAATAATAATAATAATAATAAATTGTATTTGTAAAGCGCCTTTCAAAGCTAAAAGCAATCTCAAGGCGCTAAAATGCAGGACAACAACAAAAACAACACCAACAACAACAGACATAAGAGGTTAAATAGGTCATAATTGCCTTGAGTTTGACACCCGCGCAGTAAACACTGAAACGTGCACATTAATGAGATAAATAACGTAAGCGTTGAGTTTATTTAATAAAAGAGCACCTGTTCAATGCAACACTGATACCGCTATTAGTACTCGGAGACGTGTTATTCTTAATAAAATGCACACATAAAGTTGCGTTCAAATTTATTAAATATATGGCTCTCAAGGAAATACATTAAAGAATATTTGGCTTTTATGACTCTCCCAGCCAACAAGGTTCCCGACCCCTGCCTTAAACAATTGAAACTAAAGTCCTGCAGTAATATCATCAAGTGCATTTGTTTCTGTTATCCATGGTTCACATGTTCACCAGTTACAGACTGTAAGAAGCCTGGTTCTGCTTTACAATCATTCACTACATGTTTACAATCAGGGAGCACAACTGGTTCCAACATCAATAATTAAGATGAGTGTGTGATGGAACAGTGGCATCAGAATGTACCACAGGAACCACATTTGGGCTTTTAGGGGAAATGTTTTCTCCAGAATCTTGTTATAAATCCATGTGAATAAAAACACATTGATTGATGTTGAATTAAAAAAGCAGAATCTAATGAAACACTGGATGTCAGTGTGTGTGAGCAGTTTGGCCTCTGATTCAAAGATCCAAGACAAATATTAGAATAATAATCTTTAAAGCGCAGTCCTACCTGAGCTCCACAGCAACAGCACCAGCACCAACAGCTGATCCATGTCCAGACAGACGTCTCTCTGACCGTCTGTCTTCCTGTCTGTCTGCTCTCTGCTCTGATGATCACATGTCCTCAGTGTATATCTGCGTACACCAAGAGGTGGAGCTTTACTGGAATATATCTGATTGTCACATCACGCCTCTCTGTCCCTCCCTTCCTCTACATTTCCACTTGCCCAGGCCTTCTGTTGTCCTTCTCTACCTGTCCACCAGATGCCCTTAGTCTCCTCCACCTGTCCCAGTCAGCTGACTCTCACATGCAGCCCCTCCCTGCTGTCCTGCAGAAACCCCTCTACCAGCCCCCTTTTCCTGCAGCTGGCAGATTGTCATTGTTGCTTTGAGTCTTGTTTCCATCTGAAGCTGCAACCTGGACAGTGTTGCATGATGGGAAACGATGGAGGGTTTAGAACCTTCTGCTGCTTCAGAACATTTTATTTCAGATATTTTTCTTGAGTATTTCCATTTCCTGCTACTTTCTACTTTTGTATTTATATGGAAATATTGTAGTTCTTTACTGCACTACATTTATCTGACAGCTGCAGTAAATGAGTGATCATGTTTATTAATGGTTAAGATAAAACTCCTTCAGTATGTATAGAAACAATACTCCTTTACCAGATGCAACATTACATTATGTTTGAATAATTGTAATTAAATAATATAACTTATATAATTGTGAAATGAGCTGTTGTGCAGAATGAGCTAAGATGAAGCTAATACTTTTATAATTTACTTAAGTAAGAGTTTGAATGCAGGACTTTGTAGCCTGTGGTATCACCACTTTGACTGAAGTGAAGATCTGAGTGCTTCGTCCAGCACTGGGTCTGACTGCTGCAGAAACAGCAGGTGGCTGTTGAACCACTGAGGCCTCAAAGAGAAGCAAAGACTTGTGTCACGGTGGCTGATTTACACTTCACTCTGCTTGGGAGATATATTTGATACATCTTTATACATCTGTATAGTATTTGCTAAACTGCCGGTGTTGTTGTGTGTCCAACTGCTTTCAGTAAAACGAGCAGAACTTCTTTTTATGTTTTCAGTTATTATGATACGAGGAGTCTCAGTTTCAGTTCCAGAGGAAACGTTCTCACACCGAATGGAAACACAAAGCATTGAAGCTTCAACCAGTTCTTACTTTAGTTAGTTGGGTGTTGATGGTCACTGCTTCTTATTTAATCAAGGGTTTAAAACATGTACCCTTGTGCTCACATTTTGAACCCACATCAGTTCATCACAGGAGCCAGAGGAACACGTGTGTAAGACAGTGAATCACTTTCAGCCTGGAAAACTGTTTTATCTTAGTTTAAAGTTTCTGCTCATCCAACTTTTAACTGCTGCCATCCCAGAAGTCAGAGAACACAGGGCGTTTTCATGGTCAGGCTCGAGCCAAATATTAATATAGTTAAAGTCCAACAACACAGAAACATGTGGAAACATGATGGTCAGTGAACTGAGAGAGAAGCGCTCACTTAAAGTGACAGAAACCAAAGCAGCAGCAGTTACACACAGACTGCAGGGAACAAGGAGACGACACTGAAACTCCAACAGATCATCCTGCAGCGTTTCTGATCATCATGTTCCTGTGAAACCTTTCAGGGGAGATGTTTGAATTCACAAGTTACAAGGAATTGTGAAGTAAATAAACTCCTGATTGTATTGTGTCACATTTAATGATTATCACATGCACTCGTACACCTCAATCTAAATGTATTATTGCACAACATGTATTTCTGCACAAATGTATAATGAGCACTATATTAGTTATGAATGAAGCACTGTAGGTTCTCTTCAAAGAGTTTCAGGTCCACCTCCATCTCGCCACCTACAAGACGGCCCACCAAGGGGCATAACCGCGCCAACATGGACCAATGAGGGACGACAACACCCTTCTGTAGAGAATATAGCAAAATGTTTATGATGTTTTTGTACCAACAGACAGCTAACTGGCTCTTTATTGATTCGGACTGTGGACTTGGTGTGTGAAAGTGTCCTCGGCTGAGGGTATTTTTTGACATTGCTGTCATCATCACTTTAAATAAATAAGTATCTTGATCAACTAGAAGTTTACTGGATTCAATTGAAAGACTATCTCAGCACCCTTTGGGCCTCAAAACCCAACAGAATCCAACAGGAATCTGCAGCTGGGAGCTTCCTACTGCTTCCTGAATATCTGTAGTTTTAGAAACAAGACATTAAAGACGTCACCTTGGACTCTGACACACTGTGCTGCACATTTCTCAGAGTTTACTGATGTTTGACACAACGATTGATTAGTTGAAGAACATAATGGATAGATTGATCAACACTTCATATAGCGGTTAGCTGCAGCTGTAGTTCAGTCTCCTCTGAAGGACTCTGCTGATAACATCTAGTGAAATAAGAAGAAGACACTGACAGCATTAATCTGATGCTAGCATCTCAGCCCGCCCTGGTTGTTATGGTGACAGGAAACCACCGTTTCTGTAATCAGTCCGCAGTTTCAAATTAAAGTCACACACACACACACACACACTGGAGATTATGACTTATCTACAGTTACATCTTTAACATTTAACATAGGCAGTGACAAATTGACTCAAAACAACCACAAAGAGCCAAGACCACGGGGTGAGGGGTCGTAGAGAGAGCGGCCCTCCAACAACAGGCCCTTGAGAGGGATTCATGTTGACAACTCACATCTGTACCTGTGTGAATAAGAACTCAAATTAAACTTGTCTTGGTGCCATGTGGTATAAATCAAAAAGATATTTTAGTAAAATAGACAGTAGCAATCTATAACAAATGTATATGTTTAATCTACATAAACTATAAAACTGTTCAATTGGTATCTTTGTCACGTACAGATAAACTATGCAATGATCATAGCTCAGTAATATGTCACATGTTGATGTTGTCCAATGTCAACGCTCTATTTCTGCTTCTTTCCGGGCAGTCACCCACTCAAATCCCCATAGTGACTGTCTGCCCCACGACCACTGAAATTAATCAAATCTATGGTTAACAGGAGTTATACATGAAAACATAATAAAAATAAACACCACCGCTGCAAAAGTGCAACTAAATAGAAACATTAAATGTGGACTCAGATCTTTATCATCGAAAGCTGGATTGGTAAATGATTTAATGTCAGATAATAAGATTGATATATTTTGTCTCACTGAAACCTGAAGAATATGTCTAAATGAATAAACTCCTCCTGCTCATATTAATACTCACGTTCCTCGAGACTCAAACCTCTTGATCAACCTGAACCCGAACTAAACTATAACTCTTCTGTTCTTATGCTCTCAAACCCAACATGGGAAACAATAAAGCCAGTTATATTAGTTATAGTGTACCGCCCTCCTGGTCCGTATTGTGAAGTTGTCACGGTGGGGAAAAGATGAGGACCCAAATGCAAGACGGGGAGATTAACAAAAAGAGGGCTTTATTCCAAAAAGCTTACTAAAGTACAAAATAAGGCAAAAAGTAAAACTTTAAACACAGACCAGGATGACACGGGAAGCACGAGAAACATCTACTACAAGGGTGACACTTAGATGACGAACTGACAAGGAACACTGGGACAGACAGGGATATACACTCACAGACACCAAACGAGGGGAACGAGACACAGCTGGGGAGAGAAGCCAAAACACAAGGGCAAGGTGAACGGACACAGGAGGAACAAATCAACAATCACAGAGAGGGAAAACACACAGACAGGAAGTACAACTAGACATGACACAAGGGGGAGTGAACACCTCTAAACAAAACAGGATATACAAAATCACGATCATGACAGAAGTTCTTTCTGTATTCTCTGAATTTTTACAAAGTTTAGTCCTTAAAACAGATAAAGTAATTACTGTAGGTGACTTGTATTGTATTCATGTGGATGTTGATAATGAGCCTTAATAATGTGTTTATCTCATTATTAGATCCACTGGTTCAGTCAGAATGTACATGAACCAACTCACTGTTTAAATTCTGGACCTTGTTCTGGGATATGGTGTTGAAACTGAAAGTGTATCAGTGTGTCCACATAATCCTCTTTTATCAGAACATTTTAATAACTTCTGAAGTCCTGTTACTGGACTACAAGCCAGCAGGCAGAACATCCTACGCTCGATGTCTATCTGAAAGTGCTGTGACTGAATATAAGGAAGTGATTCCATCAGCACTTAATTCAACACCAGGACTCAACATCAATATAACAGAGGACTCCAATGCTAACTTTAGTCCCTCCCAAATTAATCATCTTGTCGTTAGCGCTGCAGCCTCACTGCGAATAACACTCGACTCTGTCGCTCCTCTAAAGAAGAAGATCATAAAACAGAGAAAGCTCCGGATTAATTTACAAATCCACAAACTAAAACAAAAATTGAGAAATCTTGAAAGTAAATGCCGTTCCACTAAATTGGAAGAATCTCGTTTAGTCTGGTGAGATAATGTTAAAAGGTATAAGAAGGCTCTCCGTAATGCCAGAGCAGCTTATTACTCTTCATTAAGGGAGATTGTGTCATAAACTATGACGACACATTCAAAAACCTCAGTTGTATTTTTCTTTTGTTCATATTGTCACTTTTCTTGTACTACATTTAGTCTGCAGTCACCAGACGACTGTTTCTTAACCCTCGTATCGTGTTACGGGTGAATTTGAGCCATTTCAGTTTTTGAGTTGACCAAAGTTCTGGTTAACTCGTCATTTTCTTCCTGACATGTTGAGACTTGTCCTCGTTTAGGGTCATGAACTGGGGTGTAATATCTGAACACTTTGATGTGTGGTGGAATGTCTGCAGAGTTTGTATACAAAGATGATGTTGCGGGTCATTTTGACCCAAACACTTTGATGTGGGTAGGTAGCTGTTCAGACCCAAAGAAACATGTCTCTTTGATGCACTTCATTTTGATTGCATTTGTTTACATATTGAGTGGCTCTGAACACCTGTTTAGAAGCAGGTGTGTGTGTGAATTAGAAGGAGGAGTTAGCTTTCTCACGTCTTAAAGCACCAAAGAGACGGATTAAGAAGTAAAAACAATCCACACAGACGACTACTTAAATTAAATAATTTTACATACATTACATACATTGACATAATGTATGTGCAGCATAATATGTAATGTAAACACAACAATACTATGTTTTTATTATGAAATAGATTAGAATTATACAAGATTTATTCAAATATCTGTTTCCGAATCAAAACAAAGATGGCCGCGGGCCAGCTAACGTTACATGAATAGAAAACACCGTTAATTTACCGCTGTGACCCGATTATAACGTTATGCTCATACATGGAAAGCACAAACTGTGTCTCTTCAAGCAATGCAGTGTGTATGTGTGTGTGTGTTTATTTTTTATCGCACAGTCATGACCGTGAACCTGAGCTACCGTCGTTTTAAAGCTAACGTTAGCACAAGAAAAAGTCCCTAACCGGAGACTAGTCATCCAAATATGTCAAACTCCGACCCTCCTTCATCCTCTGGTAAACGACAACATTGCAAAACACCTTTAGTCGGACATGAATAACTTTAACATTAACTTTAAAGGATTAAAATCAACTTTTTTTTATCTCACAGCTAGCTTGCAACTCCAAGCTAGCTAGCCAGACTTCTGCTTCTTCTTCGTTGTCTGCCCTCCATTTCTCCCCTTTCCCCTCTGCTGACCACAAACCTCTTCTGCAGGCGTGTGGCGCCATCGTGTGGACATTTAGCAGAACTGCATCATTAACTAATTATTGTATGGATCTAGACCAGTGTTTCTCAAACTTTTTCAGACCAAGGACCACTCAACCAATAAAAAACCACTCACGGACCACCTAACTCCCCAAACATCCAAAAACAATAGGCCTGCTTACCTCTCCAACAGTATATTACAAATGACCGCCTAATAATGAGCTTCACACATTAAATCAACAATACAAATACAACTACGGATTCTACAAGCATTTCGTTCATATGCGATTTAAACGGTGAATGCTGATATATTTTACACATCATATGAAACGTAGACTACATTTATTACTGAGTTTATGTCCGTACAGAGAACTTACCCACAGCAACATCGTTTGCTCCTGAGAGATACGCAAAATGCAAACTGTGAGTGCACCTTCGTCATGTGTTTCTTAAATTCATCACGTTCTCTCAAAAACCCTGAAGGTTTCCCAAAGTAATCCTTGTGTTTACGCTCAAAATGTCGATTGACCGCGGCTAAAATTGACCGTGCAGATCATTTATGACGCAAGATCGCAAAACGAACCTACGTAGCTACGCTACGTCTGTGCTACACTCTAGTCCAGAGGTTCCCAAACTTGTATCACTGTCATCACTCTGTGAACATTTATTCATCTAGTCCTTGTAAGAAGCTGTTCCCCTTTACACTAGCTGAGAGCCTTTGATGTCACACTCTAATATTTCCCATCATGCACAAATGGCTAAAACGGTTGTTGTTTTTTATGATTGTTTTATTTATATTTAGGCCAAAGCATGTAAGACCTATTGTTTCTATAATGTGAAATAAGTGTGTAGGACAAAGTACCGATAAAGTACAGTGCTTCCCTGCGCCCCCCCCCCCCCCCCCCCCCCCTGAAATTCACAACTCACTTTTCACATTTGGTGCTCTTTTATTAAATAAACTAAACGCGTATGTTGTTTATGTGCACGTGTCAGTGTCTGCTGCGTTGCTTTGCGTATTTACAATCTCTCCTGTTTCGCGAAGGGCGGAGTTCCAATCACACACACACACACACACACACACACACACGCACACACACCCGCACACCACTCTTTGAGAAAGACTGATCTAGACTAGACTACTAATGACTTTTACTTTTCATACTTTAAGGACATTTGTCTGAGAATACTTACATCATTTTATTTAAATAAGGTTTTTAATGCTGTACTTTTATTTGTAGTATATTTCTTCCACCAAGGTATGAATGGAGTATTTTTATTTCTGCTTTACTAAAGTAAAAGATCTGAGTATTACTTTACACCCCTGATCTACTGTAATGCTAGAAAATATAATTTGTAGAAATGGAAGTAAGTAGGCCTACCATATAATAACACATATTTTTATACAGTGATATAAATAATATGGTTCAATGTAAATAGTATCATTTTAGACATGTTCCTACTTCTGGCCTTATTGCACTTATATTGATGCGTCTACATGTTTGCAAAGTAGCTTGTGTCTGGACTATCACTATGTTATCTATCATTTTGTATTTGTTATATAAATACTAGTGTATTTTACCAATGGTAATTTAATTGTATGTCCTGTAAGTTACTTGTATTTAGTTTGGTTTTATTATTATTATTATTATTATTATTATTATTATTATTATTATTATTATTATTATTATTATTATTATTATTATTTTCAATGTAGACCCAAGGATCTTTTGTGGTGGGTGGGAGGTGACGTTGTATAACTATGCTCCCATAGTCTGCTATATCTGCTAAGTCTGAGAGGTCAGAGGTCAGAGGTCAGAACCTCACAGAGCGTGAAGCTAAACCGACAGCCAGATGTCGACTCGAGAAGAAGCTCGAGGTTATTTACTGTAAGTAGTCGTAGTATTGTATATAAATACTATTTTTAAAGTACATGTACTTTACTAGAGTATTTCCTTCTCTACATTCATCTGATAGTTAAGTTACT
>NC_041366.1:21721175-21741175 GCF_900634415.1 Cottoperca gobio
TATGATAGACACATTTGTGAGCCACATTGTTGACTCTAAAACCTCCAGTAATCCACTTTTCCATCTCTCTCTCTTCTATCTGCTGTGAGATCTAAACCCAAGCCTCCCTATTGTGTCCACATGCTCTTGTTACTGATTTCTCACTTTTTAATATGAGTTTTATATGAAAGCAGGTGTTGATGCAGATAAACAGATGAATGAGAGAAAGCCCCCTGTCGCTGTGTGGGATGAATTCTGTATGTCTTTGTCACATCTTGTCCTCATCACTTGCTCAGACACGAGCTTCCACTTCCTGGATACAGCAGCTGTGACGGGCGCAGGTGACAGATAAGATTGAATTCCTGTTTTCTTCCTCCAGTGGATTCTAATAACTGCGATCTGATGCAACACACTGAGCTGAGAGATGTATAATCTCCATCATGTGTTGTGCCACGTATCTGATTTTCCATTACTTTGGTGAGCTGACATGCAATTTAGCCAGGCAGGACGCAATCTTGTGACCTTATGACCTTTAGTCATTGAGCCTTTAATTCAATGCAAGATAAACAAAGCTGCATCGTCTAGATTGAGATGCATGTTAGCGTGTTACTTTAAATGACATGTAGGCATACATTGACTAAAATGCATGAAATGTTGAAGCATGAAATCAATAAACACGACGCCACGAGCCAATTTCCCAACTGACTGACTCTAAATACATATCTAAATAATGAATGTGGTGGAAAGTTCGTGTTCAACTTCTATGCATTTGTTCCCTTCTGGATAACATTTTACTTTAACATTACAGTATTAGTATTTAAAGTATTTATGTAGTTTATTTAGTAAATAAGTAAAATGTGTCGACCACTGCTGATACAGAGTAATACCAGGGCCGGGATATCAACACTGCTACTGTATAATTATGGAGAGAAATTTGTCCCGATTCAAGAGATAAATACATGAATAACAGGCATTTAGTCACTATTTAGACTATTATTACACTAGAAACACTCAATAAATGTGTTTTAACACAATACAATAATACCATTTAAGGTATTTGTTAGCAGATATAAAATCATTTGAGTGTTAATTAATGTTTTTATAAACTATAACACAATATGAAATTTGATCAAAGTGTTAATCTGCTTCAACATAAACGGCTAACATTAGCATGTTTAGCTTGAGCAGTACGAGAACAGGTAGCGATGGTGGCTAACTAAGCGAGCTAACTTAATAAATGATGACACAGCTGTTACCTGATCAAACAAATCATTACATAAAATATGTTTTAACTGATTATATGTAAAAGAAAATCATTTGCAAAAGAAAAAGTAAAAGAATGTGTAACTCAAGGTCCACTTACATATAGATTTCTTCAACATTTGCTATAAATTAATTTCATATTCATACAATCCTAGCTGTTTTATATTTCATTATCTTGTTAAATGCTTTATAATTGTCTACAAATACATTAATAAACATCTCTGCTTACACATCATCAGGGACGTGCGGTCAGGGGAGGCTCTGCCCCGTCATCATGAAAAGTAAAAAAACTAATAATAGCATAAATATAAATATATATATATATATATATATATATTTATAAATGTATGTGTGTAACATATTTAGTCTTGCTGATGTGACATAAAGCCACAGTGAGAAGACACCAGGTGAGGCAGACAGTACTCTGCTGCACTGAAGAGGGCGCACGTGAGCCCAATACATGTACTCTGAGCCACTATAAATGTAAGGTTCTCTTTTGGCCAAATGTGCACCTTACCTGTGTGTGTATAAAGAATGCTGATATGAAAAATAACCAGTAGTCAATGTTCATGCTGCCATGATGGTGAATAAGCTCATATATTTGTAAATCTGACTCTGAAAGAGTGAGTGCCTCCCCAGCCATGAACCTCACCGCACGTCACTGCACATCATAGTGTGTAACACACCCTCTGTTAATTGTTCACGTGTTGTGGACACATTTTCTAACAATATGATCAGATTGCGACCATCAACAGATCAGTTATGTTGTATTTCAGGGTCAAAGAGTGATTTTCAGTATCTGATATCTGCCAGTCAAGAATAATATTACTCATTGTATGTGTTTATAGAGAAGGGGTGAGTGAGTGAGTGTGTGAGGGGGGTGAATAGTGGAGGGAGGGAGTGTATGCGTGTGGGTTAACCAGCCTGAACAACATCAATGGCTGGCGAGCTGCGTCGTGCGTCTTGGTGAGGTGATGTCCTCAGGAGCGCGCGGCTTCACGGTGCGTAAAGACGGTTCCACCCTGAACATTAATGGGAATAGCATTTTTTCTTTTTACATTTCCACAAGGCCTGCTGCTTTCCTTCATAGAGAGGAATCCATTCAAGTAACAGGACACTAATCTATTTTTAACATCCAACTCACTCAACAAGCTGGTGCCCGGAGAGATGGACCCTCTCTACAACGCCACGGACTGTAACGCCACAAGCGGGACAAACGTCTCCGTGAACTGCAGCGACGGCTTCAACCAGTTCATCCAGCCGGTGTGGCAGATCACACTGTGGGCTGTGGCTTACTGCAGCATCGTCGCGGTGTCTGTTGTTGGCAACATGGTGGTCATCTGGATCATTCTGGCGCATAAACGCATGAGGACCGTCACCAACTATTTCCTGGTGAGTATTCATTCAGGTTCTACCTAAATGAGGATGCCACTTCTAAACTACTCATGTTGCCTTTTGGAGGTTCTTGCAGAATGAGATTTAATTTGTGCACTCACTAAAAATGATTGAAATTGAAGCAATTTCATTTTATTATCTGCAAAGCATCAGGATCTCCTGCATGAAACTTTGAGAAATGAAGATGCTCGAACGCAAACCAGGTGATTCAGGAACATTACACATGTCTCTGTCTCACTACATATACAACACAGGACTGATGACACCATGACAGGAGAGAGAGGAAACGTTACCTTCAGGGACATTACACATTTCTCTGTCTCACTACATATACAACACAGGACTGATGACACCATGACAGGAGAGAGAGGAAACGTTACCTTCAGGGACATTACACATGTCTCTGTCTCACTACATATACAACACAGGACTGATGACACCATGACAGGAGAGAGGAAACGTTACCTTCAGGAACATTACACATGTCTCTGTCTCACTACATATACAACACAGGACTGATGACACCATGACAGGAGAGAGAGGAAACGTTACCTTCAGGAACATCACACATGTCTCTGTCTCACTACATATACAACACAGGACTGATGACACCATGACAGGAGAGAGAGGAAACGTTACCTTCAGGGACATTACACATGTCTCTGTCTCACTACATATACAACACAGGACTGATGACACCATGACAGGAGAGAGGAAACGTTACCTTCAGGAACATTACACATGTCTCTGTCTCACTACATATACAACACAGGACTGATGACACCATGACAGGAGAGAGGAAACGTTACCTTCAGGAACATTACACATCTCTCTGTCTCACTACATATACAACACAGGACTGATGACACCATGACAGGAGAGAGAGGAAACGTTACCTTCAGGGACATTACACATTTCTCTGTCTCACTACATATACAACACAGGACTGATGACACCATGACAGGAGAGAGGAAACGTTACCTTCAGGGACATTACACATGTCTCTGTCTCACTACATATACAACACAGGACTGATGACACCATGACAGGAGAGAGAGGAAACGTTACCTTCAGGGACATTACACATGTCTCTGTCTCACTACATATACAACACAGGACTGATGACACCATGACAGGAGAGAGAGGAAACGTTACCTTCAGGGACATTACACTTTTCTCTGTCTCACTACATATACAACACAGGACTGATGACACCATGACAGGAGAGAGAGGAAACGTTACCTTCAGGGACATTACACATGTCTCTGTCTCACTACATATACAACACAGGACTGATGACACCATGACAGGAGAGAGGAAACGTTACCTTCAGGAACATTACACATGTCTCTGTCTCACTACATATACAACACAGGACTGATGACACCATGACAGGAGAGAGAGGAAACGTTACCTTCAGGAACATTACACATGTCTCTGTCTCACTACATATACAACACAGGACTGATGACACCATGACAGGAGAGAGAGGAAACGTTACCTTCAGGGACATTACACTTTTCTCTGTCTCACTACATATACAACACAGGGCAACACAATTCATATTATTGTGATGTACAGCTTGTTGAACTCTTCTTCTCTCTCCTGCAGGTGAACCTGGCGTTTGCAGAGGCGGCCATGTCCGCCTTCAACACAGTGATCAACTTTGCCTACGCTGTTCACAACGAGTGGTACTTTGGTTTGGTTTACTGTCGCTTCCACAACTTCTTCCCCATTGCAGCCATATTTGCCAGCATTTACTCCATGACGGCCATCGCTCTGGACAGGTGTGTGTGTGTAATATCTTTCTAATACATCTCTCTTGCGTTATTCTTATTAACTAAGACTATGACTACGATGTAGCAGGAAACAGCAGAAAGACTGCAGTAAATTCTAACGAGAATTCAAACTTATTTACATTAATGAAAACTATATTAATCTGGAGGTCGTGTTCACGTTCACAGCCTGATTGTTACACATTCAAAAGGGAATAAAGTAAATAACAAAACAAATCAAAAGGAAGTCATTACAATTCTTGTGTAAAGTCAGAGGGAGAAACGCAGCTGGTGTATCGATAGTGCGGAATATTAATATTGGAAGCATTTCAAATGTTCAGAATCAATATATATCTAAAAATCAATATTTATGACACCGTTGTGAAAGAATAGAAATCAATGGCTGCCGAAGGTGTCAGGGAGATGTAAAGCTTTGGAAAAAGGTTGTCAATAACAATAAATAATACACAATTTGTAGTTAATGAGACATGCATGACTGTCATTGAATAAAAACCTTATCCTCCGTTAGATACATGGCCATCATCCATCCCCTGCAGCTGAGGCTGACCTCCACAGAGACCCGCGTGGTGACGGCCGTCATCTGGATGCTGGCTCTGCTTCTCGCCTTCCCTCAGTACTACTTCTCGTCCACTGCGCTGCTGCCCGGACGCACAGTCTGCTACATAGACTGGCCCGAATACTCCACGGTGGACTTCAGGAAGATGTGAGTACCTGAGGGCGATGAAGCAAAACCTGGTTTCAACACATTTAGCCAATTTACGTCTTTTCTGCATCAATTTATGGTGGAAATTTCTTCGTATGTCAATGAAAACACACATTTCAGGCTCCAGGTCACAATATAATGGAATATAATATATACATAAATCCTGTTGCTTTCAAATATGTATTCTACTGTAGTTGTAGATCAACTGTTATCTCTGCTGAGTAGACACGTCAGCACGATTTGCTCTTCGTGTTGTACTGGTTTATCAAAATAAAAGGTTTTTATTGGGGGGACAAACGCACGTTTTACATGTTGAGGGGAACATGTCCCCTGCACAGAAAACAAAAACATTCCTTTCACAAGAATATTGAGCTATTTCGTAAACGTAGAAAAAAAAAAGAATAGGTTAAAGTATTGAACTCATTTGGTAAACTTGGTGCCCAGTGTTCAGAATAATAAACCACACTTCAGTAAATAAACTTCAGTTTTAAACTTTTAAGGACCAAACCCGAACATCTTTTTATTTTGGAAGCTGGTATATTAAATATTTAATAACCAGTATTATTCTATGCTTGTATATGCAGCTGCAGCACAGCATTGTGGGTAATAAGGTTCAATCTGGATGAACCATTAATTTAATATGAAATAGAAACTGCAGCTGAAATGACTCCTGCGCAGGAGAGGAATCCGTCTGTCGGGATTCTCCTGGCTTCCTTCTGGAAATAACCTCTGGAGCACACCTTCTCAACCGCTCTGCAAATGAAAGCATCTTTAATTTAGTGGTCCGGATTATTGTGTATTCAAGTGTGTGTGTGTGTGTGTGTGTGTGTGTGTTAATGAATGTAAACATGTAGTGCATAATCTGACAGGAGGCAATAATTTACAGGCATCAGACAAGTGTAAATGATTCATACAGTAGAAGCAACTAAAGATAACAAGACGAAGAAGTCTGCAGCTACGCTAGCTGTGAGTGTACGTAGCACCGTTGCTTTGAGCTAGCATCAGCATGCTAATATTTGCTAGTTCTGCAGAATTGAAACTGAAATGTTGACCTGATAATGGAGCTGGATGAAAAGTGCAGGGAAAACCAAAATGACACGTGTGAACATGTTCCAATAATTCAAATTTAAATTCATATTTCACTAAACAACACAATTGTGAAGCTCTTGGTGGCGCCAGAGGAAAAGTCAGAGGATCATCAGCAGGATTCATCCTCTGCAGAACTTGAATGTTTGTTCCAAATGTCAGGTTAATACATCCAGTAGTTGTTGACATATTTCCCATCTGCTGCTCGAACTAAGAAATGTTGAGTGTTTCCGGAGCAGGTGCACTCGCTGCCTCGCTTCACACTCGTCTGTTTAGGGAACAGAACATTAGGAATGCTTATATCTTCAGTTCTGATGGTTTATCTGTCTGCAGAATTACGGAAAAACTACTGTCCCTATTCTCATGAAACTTGGTGGAAGTGTGGAGCATGAGCCAAGGAATAACCCGTCAAACCTTTGGCGGATACACACATTTATGTTTTACTTTCGTTAACATTGTAACACAGAGCTCGGCCTTGCCGGAGGTCTGCGCTCTCCGAGTTACACGTTGTGCACCGTGCGGTATTATTGGCAGTATTTCCAGTACATATCAGGACACATTATTCAAACATTTTCCCTTTTTCTCTAATTTTTCCAGATACTATGTGTGTGTGACACTGCTCATCTACTTCCTGCCCCTTTGCATTATGGGATGTGCGTACACGATCGTGGGTGTCACCCTCTGGGCGAGTGAGATTCCTGGAGACTCGTCTGAACACTACAAAGAACAGCTGATTGCCAAACGCAAGGTGACACACACACACACACACACACGCACACACACACATGCACTAAACAGTATCATTTCAATTTAATTTTTTTTAATCCCCACATGAAAACAAAAACACTGAAAAGATTATTTTGTGTGTTTCCTGTGGCAGGTGGTGAAGATGATGATCGTGGTTGTGTGTACGTTCGCTGTGTGCTGGCTGCCCTATCACATCTACTTCCTCCTGCTCCAGTTCTTCCCCCATTTATTTGAGCAGCGCTACATCCAGCAGGTGTACCTGACCATCATGTGGCTGGCCATGAGCTCCACCATGTACAACCCACTCATCTACTACTGCCTCAACAGCAGGTAGGAAGTCTACTTCTAATATGTTCCTGTCAAAAAGGCCAGCTGTGCTCATGTGGCAGGTCATCTGTGTGTGTAATCCGGCCTTTAATCCCGTTATTAATCCACTCTGCAGGTTCAGAGCAGGTTTCCAGCAGGTATTTTGTTGCTGTGCTCCCACCGTCGGCAAGGAGGAGCTGGAGCTCAAATCACCGCGCTACCTGCAAACACAGGTGAGTGTACGATACACAGATCAAGAGATAATTAGGTACTTAATTAGCAATCGACTGTTAAGGTCATGTTGAAGTGGTACGGGGAGCTGTAGTAAAACAACCGAAACCAAAACCAATTAAAAGTGTAAGAATACATTAAACCATATTAATCTGCTCTAACAAAAACTGCAAACTAGCTTACTACTTACAGTAGCATTACTTAGCATTTCATTAGCTAACTACATTTTGTTGGGCTACAAACTATGTTGAATCCACAGCGTGTATCACATTACCCTCGTGCATGTGCAGGAATCTTTCTGCCAAGTCACCCTCACCTAAAGAACAGTCGCATATGTCGTCTGTGCAAGCAGCTTATTACGACTTATATTTAGTTAGGGTTAAGATCGTAAGACGGCGACCTCTAGTGGCCGTAGTAGCAATTATGACGTGAGCTCAGGAGGAAGTCGGGTGTTTTACCATAAAGAGCTTCGATTCATTTGTGTCTACGTCAGTGCTTAACCACGTCACACGCTGCGTTGCGTATTAGGTCATGTACGTTCAGTCCGTAACAAACATGTTTATTTTAGCCCAAATCATGATCTTTTCCTAAACCTCACCAAGTAGAATTTATTTACACAACGTCTTTGGTAAACCATCTGTTGTTTCAGTGTGAGGACGTGTTGCTTACTGCAAATGCACAAGATACTAACAAAATACAGACTCACTCCTGACTCCACAGAGCTTCTCGTGGTTATAAACGTTTGTATCACATATTTGTTGATTGTCTCCTTTCACATATTCTGATATGAAAGAGTTCACACTCAAAGAAAACATCACAAGGAAAGAAGAATTAAATCCATGAATGAATCTTGACTGTATTTTCAGGTGAGCATATACCGAGCCAGTCGGATGGAGATCGTTGTTTCCACGGCCGTCCCCCCCCCAGCAGAGGAGCAAAAGAGTGCAGCGCTGCCGTCCTGCTCCCCTCCCAGCCAGCCTCATGTGGAGGTCACGTGGCTCAGACACTGAGAGCCCCGGCGGCCCCTCAAAGTGGAGCCGACACCATCAGGTGGTGTGGGAAGTGTGGATGTGTGACGAGCAGCAGCTCAAACCTGCCATCAGCTCTCACCGCTCTGAGGAGGCGGAGTGTTGTTTAGCTGCAATGTTTCCTTCTAACCAGCGAGACAAGTGCATTAATACCACATGGAGGCCGACAGTTCTCCGCTGGGAACTGTCATGGAAGTGAAAAGCAGCGGTGGAATATCTGAGTATTTCTGTTTTATGTTTCTTTATATTTCTACTTTTTACAGCACTACACTTATCTTACAGAAGTAGTTTAAGATACAACTTCACATTAAAATACATGAGAATATTTTAAAATACAATGCAAAGGCTGTTACAATAAGCAGAGTTAAATAGGCGCTTATTGGCACATTTAAAAAAAAGGGGTGAGGTCAAAAGTCAAATTATCCAATATTTCACACAAAAAGCCGTCCAAGTCCAGAAAAGTAATACAGGTTTATGTATAAAGCAGTTTGAGGTTAAACATCAGAGTTTCTCCTGCACACTGTTCGGCTGCCGCTAACGTCTGCTCAGCTTGTTTCTCTGAGAACTTAAGATCCAGACGTCCGAGGACTAAAATCCTTCATCCTTCAAATATAGAGTTAAAAACACCAGGATGTAGAAAGTGTCTTAAAACTGGATAAACAGTCAGTTTATGAAGCTTCTGGTTACAAACACAACGCTGACGCTGCTCAAAGGGGAGACGACGCCCTGACAGGAGAGAGGAAACGTTACCTTCAGGGACATTACACATTTCTCTATCTCACTACATATACAACACAGGACTGATGACACCATGACAGGAGAGAGGAAACGTTACCTTCAGGGACATTACACATGTCTCTGTCTCACTACATATACAACACAGGACTGATGACACCATGACAGGAGAGAGAGGAAACGTTACCTTCAGGGACATTACACATGTCTCTGTCTCACTACATATACAACACAGGACTGATGACACCATAACAGGAGAGAGGAAACGTTACCTTCAGGAACATTACACATTTCTCTGTCTCACTACATATACAACACAGGACTGATGACACCATGACAGGAGAGAGAGGAAACGTTACCTTCAGGAACATTACACATTCCTCTGTCTCACTACATATACAACACAGGACTGATGACACCATGACAGGAGAGAGAGGAAACGTTACCTTCAGGAACATTACACATGTCTCTGTCTCACTACATATACAACACAGGACTGATGACACCATGACAGGAGAGAGAGGAAACGTTACCTTCAGGAACATTACACATGTCTCTGTCTCACTACATATACAACACAGGACTGATGACACCATGACAGGAGAGAGAGGAAACGTTACCTTCAGGGACATTACACATCTCTCTGTACTCACTACATATACAACACAGGACTGATGACACCATGACAGGAGAGAGAGGAAACGTTACCTTCAGGAACATTACACATGTCTCTGTCTCACTACATATACAACACAGGACTGATGACACCATGACAGGAGAGAGAGGAAACGTTACCTTCAGGAACATTACACATGTCTCTGTCTCACTACATATACAACACAGGACTGATGACACCATGACAGGAGAGAGAGGAAACGTTACCTTCAGGGACATTACACATCTCTCTGTACTCACTACATATACAACACAGGACTGATGACACCATGACAGGAGAGAGAGGAAACGTTACCTTCAGGAACATTACACATTTCTCTGTCTCACTACATATACAACACAGGACTGATGACACCATGACAGGAGAGAGAGGAAACGTTACCTTCAGGAACATTACACATGTCTCTGTCTCACTACATATACAACACAGGACTGATGACACCATGACAGGAGAGAGAGGAAACGTTACCTTCAGGAACATTACACATGTCTCTGTCTCACTACATATACAACACAGGACTGATGACACCATGACAGGAGAGAGGAAACGTTACCTTCAGGGACATTACACATGTCTCTGTCTCACTACATATACAACACAGGACTGATGACACCATGACAGGAGAGGAAGGAAACGTTACCTTCAGGGACATTACACATGTCTCTCTCTCACTACATATACAACACAGGACTGATGACACCATGACAGGAGAGAGAGGAAACGTTACCTTCAGGGACATTACACATGTCTCTGTCTCACTACATATACAACACAGGACTGATGACACCATGACAGGTGAGAGAGGAAACGTTACCTTCAGGAACATTACACATGTCTCTGTCTCACTACATATACAACACAGGACTGATGACACCATGACAGGAGAGAGGAAACGTTACCTTCAGGGACATTACACATGTCTCTGTCTCAATACATATACAACACAGGACTGATGACACCATGACAGGAGAGAGAGGAAACGTTACCTTCAGGGACATTACACATGTCTCTGTCTCACTACATATACAACACAGGACTGATGACACCATGACAGGAGAGAGAGGAAACGTTACCTTCAGGAACATGACACATTTCTCTCAACACAACTCAAATATATAACATTCATCTAGTCTGTTTTAGACATTTTTAATATATATATATATTTGTATATATAATATGTATACAGAAAAGGTACATATTATACCTTTAAGCAAGCCTTCGAATGCAGGACTTTTACTTGTAATATTGTAAGTAAAGGTTCTACTTCTTCCCCCATTGGTGAAAACACAGTTATATTCTGATAGACGCAGTAGAAACACGTCAGTTGAGCTCACGCTGGCCCATTTCATCATTCAACATGTGTGCGGCTGCGACACTTGACCCTCAGCATTCTCGGGCTGGTTTTGGAAAGCGTGAGCCTCCGTATCCCCTGGCAACGGTGTCACGGCGAGTTTGTGACGCTGTGTTAGTGTTGTGTGGAAATAGGGAGACAGACTCTACTGTGTGTCTGTGTGTGTGTGTGTGTGTGTGTGTGTGTGTGTGTGTGTGTGTGTGTGTGTGTGTGTGTGTGTCTCCCACCTGTTGGACAAGATTAGCCCCTTGTTTTGACAATGTGTGGAGCAGGGTTCAGTCTGCAGCAGCCAGGTCACAGGGCAGCCAAATATAGAAGATGGGGCAGAGAGACACATATAGAGAGATTGATAAAGATCTAGAGGAAAGAAAAGGACAGGAACACATGAGGAGCTCCACCTCAGCACGCCACCCGTGTGCTCTAATGCATCTGTTTACAAGCTAAGGACCGGGTGAAGCTGTGCGTCGTCGCTGAGGGATGATGCTATTTCAGCCTCACAGACAACAGCTGCACAAATGTAGTCACATACTGTTTACTGTTTACCTGTTTGTTGTTGTTTGCATGTTCAGGACCAAATGTTATCTTGTCATGACATGTCATTTAGTGGTTCAATATAATTACACAGTACCCTTCTACCTTCTATGCTGGTGCAGAAAACTGCATAGTGCTTTTGGCTTCATGCATTTCAGCAACAAGGCCGTGCTGTAATTTGGGTGAACCAAGGATTTAACAATGTCTTTAAAGGGATGATGTTTTGAATTATGGTTGTGAGGTTCTTATCCAAAGTCAGTGTCTCACCTACAGTAGATGCAGTTTGGAGAAGCAGACAGGAAGTACCAGCAGGAAGCTAAACAATGTAACACTGCAAAACGTGTTTTAGACATCTAAATAAATTAATATCAGTTTAAGAGTACACTATATTTCCACGCTTTACTTTGCTGTCAGACAGCCTTTCTGACAGGGAACTGACGCTGTTATCTTTGCTCTGTTTAAAGCCACCAGACTCCATTAACAAAAACAGTGATTTTACTTACAGAACACATGAGTTGCTGGTTTACCGCTGCCTCGATCTGTTAGTTAGTTTGTGTTATTGTGTGACTTCGGTGTTTTAAAGAATTAGTTTGGAATCACCGAAGTCACACAATAACTCAAACTAACTAACAGATCGAGGCAGCAGTAAACCAGCAGCTCCTGTATTATGTGAGGTAAAATCACTGTTTTTGTCAATGGAGTCTGGTGGCCTTAAAGTGAGCAGTTTTCCAAACTACCCTTTTAATATAGTGTTTAGGAAGCACTGATCGTAAATGACTTCCAGTTCCAATTATTTACTATAAATGTATATACAGAAATATTACTGTATCAGTATTGCTGTGGTGTTATGACTCTTTATGTACCATACAGTGAAGATGTATTCAGTGAGTTTATATTTCTGTTGTGAATTAGCACCACATGGTTATTGATGATGTTTAACTTTTTAGTGAACATCTGCATCAGCTGATGAGCAAGAAAAGTGACGAGAAGCAAGAGGAACGACACGCTAATAGCACATAAATGACCATAAATACAGAATATAACATCACTATCATCTTATTACAATATTCTTTAGAAAATACAATATTTTATTTGAACCCATCAGAGGGTAAAAAGGTTGAATATACAGTTTAAATACAACAACACATTCAGATTGATCTTTTAAATCACATCCATCACTTCACTCACACGCCTACAGGACAACATCATGTACATAAATAGTGACTTTATAATATTTAAAGAGATATATGCTCAACTATTGTGTTGAATTCCACTAATGGAAAGGATCGATTCTTTTTTTTAAATTTCTTTATACAAAAGCTGAATATTACCATGTAATACAAAGTGTGTTTTTGTCAGTATAATAAATGTTATGTTATTATATTACAGTATGTTTGTATTTCTTTAAACCAATCACATCTGTCTTTAGTGACCTATAAATCACACAATAGCCCCGCCCTAAAGCAGACGCTGCTTTATCATCTATTTTACTCTAAATAGGGCCATAAATTACTAAATGAACATAATGCTGTATTGAAGAAGACATAAAACTCCAAATTGAGATTATGAAATAACCAGGATACAGGTTACAATCAGACCTACTCGCCTCCTGCTGGATATTATAATGACGCAGGTTTAAGGCTCTTCAGCATTGGCTCCACAAGTAGCCGGTTTACACTCAGTGAACTGTTTATTTTAAGAGAATAAAAAGCTAAATCATGTGGCTCAGAGATTACATTTCGACCAATGAGTTCCCTCTCTTTTGCTCTCCACAAAGATCAATACTACAAACAGAATCCAGCCTGTAGAGATTACTCAACAACTGAATCAGAAAAGCAAAAACACTCCAACAGAGGGTAAAAGAATCCTCTGGTATCCTCAGTGTAATCTCAGTTTTGTGGAAGGCTGTTGTGATTCATGTTTGCCAGTTGAGATCTTTCCCTCAGTGCTGTGGTCTTTTTATTATTATTTGTAAAAGAGGAGCCAGGCTGGAAACAGACTCAAGTCTCCACAGCGCCATCTAGCTTTACAAAGCCAAACTGCAAACTGGTCATACGTGTGAACGGACACATGTTACATGTTCCTGCTGCATTAATGTGTGTGTTGCATTAATGTATGTGTTACATGTTCCTGTTACATTAATGTGTGTGTGTGTTACATGTTCCTGTTACATTAATGTGTGTGTTACATGTTCCTGTTACATTAATGTGTGTGTTACATGTTCCTGTTACATTAATGTGTGTGTTACATGTTCCTGTTACATTAATGTGTGTGTTACATGTTCCTGTTACATTAATGTGTGTGTTACATGTTCCTGTTACATTAATGTGTGTTACATGTTCCTGTTACATTAATGTGTGTGTTACATGTTCCTGTTACATTAATGTGTGTTACATGTTCCTGTTACATTAATGTGTGTGTTACATGTTCCTGTTACATTAATGTGTGTTACATGTTCCTGTTGCATTAATGTGTGTGTTACATGTTCCTGTTACATTAATGTGTGTGTTACATGTTCCTGCTGCATTAATGTGTGTGTTATATGTTCCTGTTACATTAATGTGTGTGTTACATGTTCCTGTTACATTAATGTGTGTGTTACATGTTCCTGTTACATTAATGTGTGTGTTACATGTTCCTGTTACATTAATGTGTGTGTTACATGTTCCTGTTGCATTAATGTGTGTGTTACATGTTCATGTTACATTAATGTGTGTGTTACATGTTCATGTTACATTAATGTGTGTGTTACATGTTCCTGTTACATTAATGTGTGTGTTACATGTTCCTGTTACATTAATGTGTGTGTTACATGTTCCTGCTGCATTAATGTGTGTGTTACATGTTCCTGCTACATTAATGTGTGTGTTACATGTTCCTGTTGCATTAATGTGTGTGTTACATTAATGTGTGTGTTACATGTTCCTGTTACATTAATGTGTGTTACATGTTCCTGCTACATTAATGTGTGTGTTACATGTTCATGTTACATTAATGTGTGTGTTACATGTTCCTGTTACATTAATGTGTGTGTTACATTAATGTGTGTGTTACATGTTCCTGTTACATTAATGTGTGTGTTACATGTTCCTGTTACATTAATGTGTGTGTTACATGTTCCTGCTACATTAATGTGTGTGTTACATGTTCCTGTTGCATTAATGTGTGTGTTACATGTTCCTGTTACATTAATGTGTGTGTTACATGTTCCTGTTACATTAATGTGTGTGTTACATGTTCCTGCTACATTAATGTGTGTGTTACATGTTCCTGTTGCATTAATGTGTGTGTTACATGTTCATGTTACATTAATGTGTGTGTTACATGTTCCTGTTACATTAATGTGTGTGTTACATGTTCCTGTTACATTAATGTGTGTGTTACGTGTTCCTGTTACATTAATGTGTGTGTTACGTGTTCCTGTTACATTAATGTGTTACATGTTCCTGCTGCATTAATGTGTGTGTTACATGTTCCTGTTGCATTAATGTGTGTGTTACATTAATGTGTGTGTTACATGTTCCTGTTACATTAATGTGTGTTACATGTTCCTGCTACATTAATGTGTGTGTTACATGTTCATGTTACATTAATGTGTGTGTTACATGTTCCTGTTACATTAATGTGTGTGTTACATGTTCCTGTTACATTAATGTGTGTGTTACATGTTCCTGTTACATTAATGTGTGTGTTACATGTTCCTGTTACATTAATGTGTCTGTTACATGTTCCTGTTACATTAATGTGTGTGTTACATGTTCCTGTTACATTAATGTGTGTGTTACATGTTCCTGTTACATTAATGTGTGTGTTACATGTTCCTGTTACATTAATGTGTGTGTTACATGTTCCTGCTACATTAATGTGTGTTACATGTTCCTGTTGCATTAATGTGTGTGTTACATGTTCCTGTTACATTAATGTGTGTGTTACATGTTCCTGCTACATTAATGTGTGTGTTACATGTTCCTGTTGCATTTATGTGTGTGTTACATGTTCCTGTTACATTAATGTGTGTGTTACATGTTCCTGCTGCATTAATGTGTGTGTTACATGTTCCTGTTGCATTAATGTGTGTGTTACATGTTCCTGTTGCATTAATGTGTGTGTTATATGTTCCTGTTACATTAATGTGTGTGTTACATGTTCCTGTTACATTAATGTGTGTGTTACATGTTCCTGCTACATTAATGTGTGTGTTACATGTTCCTGTTACATTAATGTGTGTGTTACATGTTCCTGTTACATTAATGTGTGTGTTACATGTTCCTGTTACATTAATGTGTGTGTTACATGTTCCTGCTACATTAATGTGTGTGTTACATGTTCCTGTTACATTAATGTGTGTGTTACATGTTCCTGTTACATTAATGTGTGTGTTACATGTTCCTGTTACATTAATGTGTGTGTTACATGTTCCTGTTACATTAATGTGTGTGTTACATGTTCCTGTTACATTAATGTGTGTGTTACATGTTCCTGTTACATTAATGTGTGTGTTACATGTTCCTGTTACATTAATGTGTGTGTTACATTAATGTGTGTGTTAGATGTTCCTGCAGATGTTTCCCTCCTTTACATCCTGTTGGTAGTTTAATCTACACACTGCATCATATTCTATAAGATCATCACATGTTTGTATCTTTGTCTCTGTCCTGTGAGAACCATGAGTTCCTCAGAAAAACAGTTTTCAGTTTTGTGACATCATCTTCCAGCTGATCAAGAGACTTTATTTATCTGAAGGAGAATCAGGAAGAGAAACCTGCCGGTGTTACTGAACATCTTCTGCTCCTCGCCTGCATTGGGACAGTTTCAGATTACCCACCACGACCCTGACAATAAAACAATATGACAAAGTAAATAGAAATGCAGCTGCTTGTGACTGGGCCCCTTTCTGCACATTCACTAGACAAAAGGCCAATCCACACAGGAAGTGTTTTTACAACCCCCCCCCCCCACACACACACACACACAGGTTATATCACACACTGAACTTACTAACAGAAGTTATTGATGGAGGCGCTCTGTGTCTTGTGACACAACGAGCAGTAAACACAAACTCCAGCTGAGGTCTTTACTTCTGCAGGGATTTGGTCATAAACTGTGACTATCACTAAAGTTATTACAACTCATGAGGCGAACATTAATGTTTGAACTCAATTTCATGGCAACCCGTCCGATAGCTGTTGAGTTAACTTCATTATGGCGCTTGAGGAAAAGTCAGAGGAAATCATGTTCATGTTTTCAGTATATTGTCTGAGACGTGTCGGGTTTTAACAATCTGATCCCCGAGGAAGGACATTCAGGGAACAGTCGAGAGGAAACAGATCACACGCTCACTTATTGGATTCAGGACATTTATTACCTCAGAGTTTCTCTTCATTCATTCACGTTTTATAACAAAGGAAACATTTTGACACCAAACGTCATCATTTTTTTGTCCTTTTCAAGAAATGCATTCACACTTTTACAGAAAACAGTAGTATACAAATAGGAATGAGACCAATCTGCTCGACTCACTGATCGACAGGAGTGTTCGATTCTTCATTTCAACGCTGCGATGCTTCGTGCACATGAAACACAAGGAGGTCAGTTACACGTTTCCTCCTTCATGAAGGCACATTGGTAGTAAAATACACACCGGGCAGTCAGCTTCTCTGCCCGTAAGTTCCCTTGTGGTTGATACAGAAACATTTCTTTAAAAATCACAGTGAAAGTAGTCACCGCAGTAACCGTCTCCTGCCAATGAGGAATTGACAAAAGTATAAAATGTTTCAGATCAGAGCTGATGTTCGTCGAACACTGAGCAGAACGAACACGCTGGAAACAGTGATGTTTGGTTGTTGTTGAAGTTCATTGTAGAAAAAGTGATCTCTTCACTTGTGCTGCCTTAAGAGATAAAAGTCTCAACTCCCCGAACAGAGACGCTGGAGTGAAAGTGAATCTTTGACTCTGAGAGCGTCATCAACTTTACAGAATAGTAAAATACGGCACCGGCTCCTTGAAATATAGCGAGTAGAGCACCATGTGTCAGTGTTTCAGTTCAAGATACTAAATGTTGGCCTTCAGTGAACACCAGCTCTGTGTGTGTGTGTGTGTGTGTGTGCGTGTGTGTGCGTGTGTGTGTGTGTGCGTGTCATCATCTTGCAGTAGAGGGTTTTTCTCTCCAGGTGAAGTGCTTGTGTGTCCATCGGATGTGTTTCCACCTCCACATTTACTTCTCTGTGTCGCGAACAGAAGATAGAAGCGTCAGGAAGCGTTCAGAAGAGAAAACACAACTCTGGTGAAAATCATTAAAAACAAAACGCTGAACATTCAGAATTCACAAAATTGAGCTGCACAAATAAGACACAAATAAACAAAAGCACCTGCAGAGGGCGACATGTACAACAGATTTAAACCAGGTAATATGAATGAAAAATAAAGTTATTATGAAAACAAATATACAAATCATTTCTTCCTACATTCCCAAATCCGTTACTTCACGTCACACCTGTCACATGACATTTTAAATTATTTCTGTACATTGAGCAGAAACTCTAACAGTCGTCTCTGCAGCTCGAACACAACCGAACAAAATGAGAGTACAAATAAGAAAGTAGAAATGTCTTGGCGTGTTCACCCACCTGAGTTACTCATCTCCTTCTTTTCATGGTCATGTGCGTCTTTTACCCACTCCTTATAGGAGGCCTAAAAGACGACCAGATTGTCTTACACATCAGAAAACACAAATGTCACAAGTATCTGCTGCTTTAAATGAAGTTACAGTGCAAACCAGCAGAAGAAGCTTTTATTTTAGATTGTGGCTGTGCAGAGGTATTAGAATTCATGCAACTCATTCCTGGTGGTGATCCATGTGACCATGCAGTTGCTTAAGACGACACGTGATTGGTTAGTTGTGTCTTTTATAATTATACACAGTAAAACATGTGAAAGCATTCAGTTTGTTTGCCTGCGGAGCCTTTTCATGGTCATCATGCAGGAGAACGTGATTAGACAGAAAAGAGGAGAAAGGTTGACATGAAGCATCTCTTATTGTTTGCATTAGATGTGCATGATTGAGCTGCAACGAACACTTCTTTTATTAATTAATCCATCAATAGTTTGGGCTGTAAAAATGTTTACAATAGTATAAAATATTCATCCAGTCCAAGCTGACATATTCATAATGCTTGTGCTGTCAAACTAGCTGTATAAAATGTGTTTTGTTTAATATCGTAGAAGATAAGAAAATAAATTATTCACAGTAAAAAGCTGAAACTGGTAGTTTTGCTTAAAACTGCAAAAGTTTTCAAAAATTGTGGCTAAAATCAATAAATGTAACTCCTCAAATTTAGGAAAAGATATAAAATATTCTTACTGAACTGATTACGCTTTAAAAATCAACAATTCACAGTGAAAAAAATCAACTTCAGATCAAAATTTGACAAAGTTAATTGGATTTGGAGGATTGAGACCAGATTGTCTGAAAAGCTGGCGGCTTCACAAACCCCAGGGTTGTCCACTCCTGTGGAGCTCATCTTCACATTTGTGTTTGACCTCTGCAAACATAAAACATCAAAACTCACTTTGAATCCTGATATTTTAAACCTGCAAGCAAAGAGTACAAACAGAATTCTCTTCAGGCGAGTTTGTGCGACTAACGCTCGTCCAGAAAATGCAAAAACGTCAAATTAACTATTATTACACAAAACGTGCTTTATGAAAATATGCAACTTCTTTCTATTACACAAATAAATATGTCAGGTGTGTTTAAGAAGATTAAAAGTCATCTGATAACACAATAAAAAGATATTTTAAAGGCTGAATCTGCTCGTGAGGTTCAACTGTAAAGGAGGAATTAAATTAAATTAAACAAAACAACCAGAACGTCTTGAAACCAGAGAGCAGTGGTGTAAAATAAACTAAGGTAGAAACACTAGTTTACAACTTTATTTCATTATGAATATTAAACGATAAGATATTGTCAATAGAGTTTAATATTTAATTGTTGTTTATTTTGTCTCAATCCCACATGAACAGTCCTGCTGCCACACACACTCACTAGAGCTCTAAATGTGGATTAATCCGCCGCTGAAAATAGTCCCCAACTAATGCACTGTTTCCTTCTGTTTCTTTGATAAAAACTACAATAAAAAGCTGTTTCAGGAAATAGTAAATGTGTTAAATGTAC
>NC_041366.1:21743675-21758675 GCF_900634415.1 Cottoperca gobio
GTAAATATAAAACGGCTTATTAAAATGACGCATTATTAAATTTTATTTAAACATTTGACCCAATTGCTGCATATTTAAGTGGGAAATTAAAATTCTGTTGAGATAGCATTTTAATTATAATTAATCCGCCACATGCTTCCATACAATATGATTTGAAGAATAATCGTAACAAGGTAAACAATGATGAAACGCATGCACATTATCAGAAGTTATATTTTAATAATGGACAACGTACCTCCTCAAACCAGATCATTGGCATCACCACGTCAGAAATCTTTCCCGTTTCTCTACAAGGACAACGACACAAACTCCAAGGTTACGTGGTGAATGGTGAGAAAGGCAGGAAGTGTCCACACGCCTTTCATATTAAACGATGGATACAAACACAATACATGACAAACATTAATGGCATTACGGTAGATAAGGGAATAACTTCCTTACGTAATTCCTGACACTTTTTTCATGAAGAGATTGAGCTGCAGGCGGATGGATACGTTCAGAGGGACGCCCGTCAGCTGGAAAGAGATGCACGTAAAATCAAATGGGGAATAAAAGAAAGTCTTTAATGTCCTTTTATTTAAATCTCATGTAACCAAACAAAAGAAGGAAATCCTCCTGTGTGAGGGATTTCTTCAGGGACAATCTTTTGAAGATTTTTAGATTTTAGTTTCAGCATCAACCACTTCACCCCCTACCAAACAAAGAAAAATAAACGCTGCGGTGGTGAAAAACAATGTCGCTGTCCTCACCACCAGCAACCCTTTACAAAGCCAAAAAGGTTTTCAGTTATTTCTTAACGCGTGCACCGACTCATGCTCGAGTGGCTCGTGTAGTTCGGTAGAAAGAAAATAGTCCCTACATGAAACTGCTCCCAACAAGCGGTGTGGATTATCTGGATTAACGGCGTCATGATCTTGATTAGGAGCTAGCAGGACAGGTAAGAGGACTTTGAGAAGAGTCTCTTTTCTTTAATCTGAGACACAGATATCTACATTTAGAAGAGACAATACAGATTGAAAGCCACAGAAAACTGCATCGTGATAATAGTTGAGCAGTTTGTTCTTGTGTTTGTCCTGGCAGAAAAAGTGGTGATGCAACACGATCCTTCAGCTCAGACCCTGCGGACTGACGTCACCAGTTACTGTACCAGGGAGTTCTGCAGCGGTCAGAGACGCTTCGCAGATGTGGATTCACCACATGTCCCTGCCTTTTCTCACATCGTCTCCAGGAGACCAACATATTAGTTTCTTGCTGGTTGCAGCTCTTTCATGCACCTAATTCTGACACTTTCGGAGCATTTTGACCAAAAATAAATGAGTTAGGAACCCGAAAATGTGGTTCCCCACTGGAACCAAAGTGTATAAAGTCTCTACGTCTTCTTATCATTCACCAAAATCTATAACAAAAGGGAAAACACGCTTGCAGGTAATCAATGCAATCTGGCTTCTGGTGTTTACTTCCATTATACAATTGATGAAGCAGCTTTGATTATGTTTCCACTCAAAACTGGTGGGATTGCAGAGATTTTCCATAAATCCTGAACAAAACCGGTTTCAGAACAAATGTTTCCTCATGTGGACCTTCAGAGTGAGAGACTTACATAAACCATCATCTGATCCTGCAGGAAATTAAATGTCCTGACATCTGTCTGAGCTGCATGTTTCACATAAAGGACAGAGGAAGAATATTTACTGGATATCTTGTCTTTTTAACTCAAAGATAGTCACTGTTCAGATCGACCCAGAGCCAGTTTGAATCATTCTGGAGATATATGAAGTAAACCCATCAATGACTTATTAATGCAAAACAACATATTCTATTCTTATGAACAAGAAAGAAATGCCCAACATTGAAACTATATCTCACAGAAGTGAAGATTTAAAGAAGCATGTTCTGTTATCTTAGACAATAAAAACAAACAGGAGAGATTCTCACAACTAAAGGAATAAAAGTATAATAATAAGATTCCACATTACTAGTAATGGTGTGAGCAGCAGCATCCTGGCAAAAACAATAACAATAAAATTATTTTGATCTGCCAAGTTGGCAGGCTTCACCTCAGCAGTGAATTTGAGATGGACGTCACATAACGTTATGATAGAGGAAGTAATAATTTAATCATCATTTAAAGGCTGCACAATAGATTCTGAGTTTACATTGTTGAAAACTTTCTCACGCAAATGTGCAACTTTGAAGAGCACTGAAGTTCAAAAGAAGTTCCTCTCGAAAGACCTTCACTCCTTCCTGTTTTTATTTCCGTGTAATGTCGACAATGCCTCTTCCTGCTTCATTTAATGTTCTGAAATTGACTTACATCTCAAGCTTGGAACACATTTGAAGAATAGCTGAAGAAAGACCGGACAAACATCACAAAGTTTCCATAACTTGGATCTCACAGATATATTTTGTCTGACAGACAGAAAGGAGCATAAACCTGACTGAATAATACACGAACTCACTGAACCGCTGGTCATTAAACACTCGAGCTCTGGAGGTAGCGAACAAATCCAACATGGACGCCAACTGTTGCATGTTCTTGTATTAAAACAAACATGGACGGCAACTGTGGCATGTTCTTGTACCAAAACAAACATGGACGCCAACCCATGTTTGTTTTGGTACAAGAACATGCAACCATTGGCGTCCATGTTTGTTTGGAGGTACATACATACAAATCTAACAGGGACGCCAACTGTTGCATGTTTTGTACCAATAAGTCATTATTAAGATACCAAGTCATGATTTTGAGATATCAAGTCATTATAATGATGTGCAGGATCCTTTTTTCCATCACAATGCTGTTTTCATCTTATTTGTTTCCTTTACTGACAGTAATGCGCTGCCTATCCAAATGTGTGTTTTCACCAGACTGTTAAAACTATTTTGTGCGTTTCTAGGCGCAGTCAGTACATAACACATAGTGGACCTGCCATATGTCATGAGTATTACGTCCCCTTTAGTCCTTCTTAGCCAATGTCCAATTATCATTGCCCCCTGCTTACGTTTCCTCATGACACCACTGCCCTATTATGTAAATCATTCCAGCGTCAACTATTTGTTTGATTTGAGCCAGCTGTACTGAAGGGACATATTGTTTTAGTTTTTTTTGACATGTCAAGCTGAAGAAATGTTGGTCTCTTTTTACACATAAGTTAAAAAGTTGTCTCAGTGCTGGAAAATAAGAATGTAGCTGCTGACACATGACTGACACTATCACCTTTCTGAACTAAAACAAAAATAATTAACAACTCTTTTTAAATTATATATATACATTGAGAGAAACCAAAATGAATCACATTCCTCGTTTGCACACACACACACACACACACACACACACACACACACACGATGTGATTCTCCTGAATTATTAACTTGCTATCAAACTAGACTTCCTGGATTAGTACTCAGCTCTACTTGGAAGGAGCTTATTATACAAGCTGTAACCTGCACAGCAACTGCCATTATGTGGAAATAGCCCAATTTCCAATTACCTTATCACAATGCAGGTCACAGCTCAGTTGTATAAGTAATCGAGAGTGCGCTGAATCAGGGCAGCGTTACATCACTTATCAGCATGTGTAGTTCATTGGAACAACGATGTAATTATCATCAGAGGACTTTTACTGTTATTGTCCCGCAATAAAGTCTAATCTGATCACTAAATTCATCCGTGTCCTGCTCAGGGACAGTTTACAGTTATAATCTGCAGGAGGTCAACGCCAACAACTATGATGATAATGACTATCAGCCTGACTTACTGATAAAAAAGAGCACGATGAGCTTTTGTACTAAGAATCCGGCTGTAACAGAGGGACTCAGTTCTGATTAAATCTCAACAGGGATAATAAGTTATTTACAAGATAACATATACAAGATTTGTACTGATACACAACTTCCAAAATGGATTTAAAAAATGTTTTTTTACAAAATACCAAAATTACTTGCGATTTTGTGTAAAATGTATTTTTTAAATTCTCATAAGTTTGTGAGAAATAAAAAGAAACAGGCAGCGTTTACATTTGTTGCTCCAGATTCTTCCGTCTATGTGCAGAAAGATCAAAACGTCTCACGTGACACAATGCGGAGATGTGAAGTGTGTGACACGTCTTCAGTCCACGATGACCACACACGACCTCGAGGACGCTGACAACAGCTGCACTAAAACAATCTGTCACCTGATCCACAGCCGCTATTTCAACTGCAGTATCAGTTTCCTGTTATTCCTTTACAGCACAGCTCGTTCAATCTTCAAGACACAATATTTTATAAATATAAAAGTACATTTTCAAAGTGTTGATTGTATTTTCATGACTTCACTTCAGAGTGTCTGCATAAATGTATCGCGAAAGAGAAGAAACATGTAGAATATTAAAACTATGCTTCAGTTAGTCATATATTTGCCCAATATTAAACACATTCTGGGAAGAAATAGAAATAAAAAGAATAAAAGGCTCTAACTTTTACAATTAAAATATATTTATTAATTACTTACGTGCAAGAATGATACAAGTTTACTTTTTAAAGATTAAACTATAGTTACAGAATTTATGTCCATGCATCATGGAGCATATATATTAAGTTAAGAGGGTGTGTGTGTGTGTGTGTGTGTGTGTGCATGCTCACTGGGTGGATGTCGATGAAGAGTCCGTGCTCTTCCTCTGTAGGGTTGAGGCCCTGCACGTAGTCCAGCAGCACAGGATCCGCATTAAAGAAGTGAGGATGAGAGATGAAGACGGGAGAGTCTGCAAAAAATGGAGAAATGATCAAACCGGACTACAACTCTCTCCGCGGCGAGAACATTCAAAGGAAGCATCAATTCCTTCCCTTTAAGGAGTCACCCAACAGCTGAGAGAATATCTTTTACACCTTTACTGACGTTCCTGCCGCTCGGCAGCGTTCGTGTCACTCACTGTGTCTGCAGCTGCTGACGTTCAGCAGGCCGGACTGTCTGCAGGGGCAGAAGCCTTCATTGGGAGCGTAGTCTGTCCCGTTGGCAAACAGCGTCTTGGGTGCAACATATCGATACAGAGGGATCCCCTTCATCACACCGTCACGCTGGTAAACAAGCTCCATGGATCTGGAGGGAAAAACAGGGAGGAAGGAGTGAGGATGCACAAAGAAACGAGAGAGAAAGAAGTGAGAGAAAGACTTTTCACCTGCAGGCGTCTGGGCTGTAGAACTCTAAAGTGCTCTCTCTGGTCATGAATGGAGGCCACATCTGTCCAGCTGTTCCATTGATCATGTTGCACTGAGGAGTCTTCCAGTTGCTCAGCTATTAACAGAGGAACATTGTTTGTCCGTCATCCTGCTGACAAACAAACAAACAAGCTGAAAACTAAACCTGCGCTCACCTCCGTCAGCCCGTTCCACGAGTCCACTTTGTGGATTTTCCTGATGTCGTCTGATCCAGTGTTGATGGTGAACAGGCCGGTGTCGGAGTTGTTGAACTAAATGAAGATATAGTTAAACACTTTGCATGAGCTTCTTAATGCCTGACAGTAAACAAAGAACACAGTTCCACAGAGCACAAGGCAGGATAAGCTGCACCTGTCAGAGCGCGGGATTAACTCATAGTTTAGTTTTTACTTGCTAAATTAAAATCGTTGAATTTTGTTTGGTTTTACCAATAGTGTCCAGAGTAAGTCTAACTTGTAAGTTGAACTTGACTCAGCTTTCATCAGCCAATCAGAAACATGCCTTTGATTGATTACTTGTCTCAGAGTTGTTTTGTTTGCTCTGAATGTCGGCTAACAAGTGAGAAAAGGTAAAAGTGTGAATGAAGAGGTGCTTTAATCTGCAGTTCCTTTACCGGCCACAGGATGTAAACGCCAAACAAGTCAAACTGACAATATTGCACCTTTGGGGACAATAAAGTTTCCTCTAAGGGCTCCAGCTTCACCGTCAGCAGCGATACGTCTTCACTCTGACAGGATGCCCTGCACCGTATGTTCAGTGTTTTGTGAAGTTGCTTCTTGATTGATGTCTAATTCAGCATGCTCACTTTAAGTGCAGTGAACATCCTTCAAGCACTATTTCTGCCGCCTCTGACAGCGAGCCATAGAACTGGACTTAAACTCTTTCAAACACTCACGTCAGCGAAGAGTCCGAACTTCCCGGACGAGGGCAGCATGCCGGGCATGTATTTATTGAGGAACTCCACCAGTCCACTGTCATAACCCCACATCAGCTCCCCGACGGGCTTGGTCAGGAAGGGCCCCTCTTTAAAGGTCTTGAAGGTGGCACTGATCATCAAACGCACAGCGTACGGCATGTTCTCCATCATGATCGCTGCACCCTGAAGACACAGGTGGGGGAAAAGTGCAGAAGAAAACATGGTGAGTGAATTAACTAGACACATGGCACAATGCATCATGGGGAACGGGGAACAAAGTCTTACCAGAACCAACATGTTTGGAATGGTGACGACGTCGGACTCGTTCCCTGAAGACATGGACGGCTCAAAGGCGTAACGTCTGTACTCCCTGTAGGACACGGTGCTGTTGGCGTGAAACGTGATGTTGTCTTTCTGGATGCGTTTCCTGAATAAAGGCAAGAAAATATAAAGAATTATACTTTTACTCTAGCAGATAATAAACATCTCCTTGTACTACACAGAGAAGTGGCTCCATTTGTATTTTATCTCATTTCTTTATTCTGTTTTTGTTGTTAATGGTTTCTGAATGACATTCTAATGTTTTCATTTAAGCACTTTGAATTACCTTTTAGTTTAAACATTTATACAACATTGTAAAACATAAGATCAAAGTTTCTTTGTAGAATTTGTTTTCTTTTAATTGCACTATGGAATTATAAAGTGTATAAATGTTATCCCTCCTCAGTCTCTCCTCAGAGGTTTCTTCCATGTTTCCCCCTTTAATTATGGGGTTTCTTTTAGGAAGTGTTTCCTTGTGCGATGCGAGAGTCTAAGGACAGAGGGTCTGAGGACAGAGGGTCTAAGGACAGAGGGTCTAAGGACAGAGGGTCTGAGGACAGAGGGTCTAAGGACAGAGGGTCTGAGGACAGAGGGTCTGAGGACAGAGGGTCTAAGGACAGAGGGTCTGAGGACAGAGGGTCTAAGGACAGAGGGTCTAAGGACAGAGCGTCTGAGGACAGAGCGTCTGAGGACAGAGGGTCTGAGGACAGAGGGTCTGAGGACAGAGGGTCTGAGGACAGAGGGTGTAAGGACAGAGGGTCTAAGGACAGAGGGTCTGAGGACAGAGGTTCTGAGGACAGAGGGTCTAAGGACAGAGGGTCTAAGGACAGAGGGTCTGAGGACAGAGGGTCTAAGGACAGAGGGTGTAAGGACAGAGGGTGTAAGGACAGAGGGTCTAAAGACAGAGGGTCTGAGGACAGAGGGTCTGAGGACAGAGGGTCTAAGGACAGAGGGTCTGAGGACAGAGGGTCTGAGGACAGAGGGTCTGAGGACAGAGGGTCTAAGGACAGAGAGTGTAAGGACAGAGAGTCTGAGGACAGAGGGTGTAAGGACAGAGAGTGTAAGGACAGAAGGTCTAAGGACAGAGGGTCTGAGGACAGAGGGTCTAAGGACAGAGGGTCTGAGGACAGAGGGTATAAGGACAGAGGGTATAAGGACAGAGGGTATAAGGACAGAGGGTCTGAGGACAGAGGGTCTGAGGACAGAGGGTCACAGAGGGTCTAAGGACAGAGGGTCTGAGGACAGAGGGTCTGAGGACAGAGGGTATAAGGACAGAGGGTATAAGGACAGAGGGTCTGAGGACAGAGGGTCTGAGGACATAAGGTCACAGAGGGTCTAAGGACAGAGGGTCTGAGGACAGAGGGTCTGAGGACAGAGGGTCTAAGGACAGAGGGTCTGAGGACAGAGGGTCTGAGGACAGAGGGTCTGAGGACAGAGGGTATAAGGACAGAGGGTATAAGGACAGAGGGTCTGAGGACAGAGGGTCTGAGGACATAAGGTCACAGAGGGTCTAAGGACAGAGGGTCTGAGGACAGAGGGTCTGAGGACAGAGGGTCTGAGGACAGAGGGTCTGAGGACATAAGGTCACAGAGGGACAGTGATTTTACTGCCATTCGTTTGTTGTTGTTCAAACATGATTATGGAAGCAATGCTATTTGTTTGCGTCGCCGCCCTTCAGTTTAACGTAGTTAAATACAATTATCAGTAGAGCGGACCAAATGTGTCAAAAGCAGCTTCTCTACTTTTTAAAATCAATTCTTAGACCAGAAAGTTCCTGATTAAAATCTAAATATTACACAGTATTATTTTTTATGGAAAACATTTAACATTGGAGAATTTTGTTAAATACAAAAAAGGTTTGTAGAGAAATCTTTTTATATTTCCGAAGGCAAGAAATAATGATATTTAAAAAAGTAAATTTAACTGCAAACTTTTATTATATTTGATGCGTAACCAGCTATTATTATTAACAGCTGTCAATTTTGTGAAAATACACACAATTTATTAAGGCCCTGACTGACTTTACTTAGTTCACCTCAAAATCAAGGAATCATTTAACTTTAACCGAGAAACAAACATCTTTTACGACACAATTACTTCCAAAAACTCACAAACATGATGAAAACACACCTGAACAGATTAGATAAGAGCGTCACACTCGAGAACAGTTTGACCTCAGAACTCTCTCAATGATTAGATACTCCTCTTATTAACAACAAATCAGTGAACGACACACACACACACACACACACAGGACACACACCGGGACACACACCGGGGACACACACCGGGACACACACACACACACACACACACACACTGTTTGAGGAAATTAAATAACCTTTTTGTAAAACTTTGTTTTTAAAGATTTCTGTCTTCAGTAGGAACCAATGGGCTTGAAGCTTAAAGCCACAGAGACGGACTAACGTGTTTGTTGACATAAGAATAATACATTATATACGTCCGGACAGGATTACACTTTTATGTGCAATTAATTCTAAACCTTTTCAACTCTTCGTCCTGTTTTTAATGCTTTTCTCATGCTCATTTAATTATTTCCCAGAAAATTAAACACACAAGAAGTTTTTGCACAATTCTTTGTGGAGAAACTCAGTTTTACACATCTGGCGAGTTCCTTCAGTGGATCCGCAACAAGCCTTTTCCACTTAAACATTGTGCATGAACTTAAAGCTGCTTTAAAAAAGGTGCAGAAAGTGACAATAAGCAACAATCTCATTCATGAAATCCTTGTGCTCCCGCTACAACCTTTTCACATCCACATCCCTCGACTCTTACATAACACGTAGCTGAACGTATGCATGCTGTAAAGTTCGAACCCCTCGACCGCCCCTCGCACATGCGAGACACTTATGTAACAATGTCTGGACGACATCACACAAGTACCATGACCTACCAAAAGGGGCCAACGAGACCCAAAGACACAGCTGTACTTCACTGCTCTGGAAACGTATTAATGCGGTGCAATGAAAGATATTGAAGCAGTCAAAGTGTTGAAGATGTGAACGCATCTCGCAGCACGTACACAGGACAAAGCATGCACATGGTTCATGTTCTCTGGGAGGTTTTGGGAGTTTAAAGTGTGTACCTGTACACGTAAGGTCCTCGCTGCTCCACCATGGGCTTCTCTCCGCGCAGGATCTCTTTAGGGTTGAGGACGTTGAAGAAGTAGACGGACATGTAGAACGGCACAGGGACGTCCTTCCACATGGTGTAGGACATCTCATTCTTCGGGTCGATCACCGTGTTCTGACAGGAGAGAAGAAATAAATAAGAGGGGATGATCAAGTTCATCGTTCCCTCGTAAAACAAAAAAAGCTGGAAAATAGTGAAAGAGTCTTCAAACAGCTGTTTGTTCAGTGTACCATCAGACGCGTTAAAGAAAAGCATCAAATCTTCACATTTAAGAAGAGGGAACCGGCATTTCTGCTTGAAAATGACATATTTGGACGTTCACAAATAAAAGATGGAAGCAGCATTTCAGCTGGAGGCTGGCGTTAGATTTAGAAACTGTGTGCATGACCTTTATTTTTATTCCCAAGAGGAACATAACGCAGGCAGAAACAGTTTGGACGTCTTTTCAGTTCATCAATTGATTGTTTAGTCTATAAAAAAAAGCAACAAATCTTCACAATCTAGAAAGTGAAGCTCGCAGATTTGATTTAGTTACTCGAGTACAAAAGTAGCTCCTCGTCACAAATCGTGTGTAAAAGGTGTAAAATGTACATTAAGTAGTACTCAGATCTATAACTTAAGAACAAAGGGAGAAACATTACAGTCTAAAAATACACAATTTAAAGTCCTGAATGCAAAATGTCACTTGTATTTAGTATTTAAATGTATTCCAGCACAATGTTTCATCCTTTACATTACTGGTTTCCCCCACAGCTGCTTACAGTAACAAGACTACATGTATATTATTACTTATTTGCTGTTTGTTTGCCTGCACGTGCCTTTTATCATTTATTGTTGTCCTCACGTGGCCGTCTGAAGCCCTTTGAGACTTTCGGCTGTGGTTACAGGTTCAAATACCAAAGTCAGCACATCTTCATCTTCACACAGTCTGAGGTGTACACATGCTAAAGTCCTCGTCGGCTCGCTGTTTACCTTTACTATTTGGTCGTCGATGATTATTGGTCCCACAAAAGAAAGAAACGTCCCGAAAAACACCATGAGGACACCGGAAACTATAAACCCAATAGCGATGTTGGCTTTATTGATTGCCATAGTTTGTAATTGACAGCTGACAGCCTTTGTAGCTTGTTTATGTCCAGAGAGCTGCGCGGCTACACGGCTCTGCAGAGTCAGCTGGCTGTGGCAGACTGACGCAGCGTCGCAGCATTAAACTCACTGGCTTTAAGTTTAAGTTACACTTCGGACTGCAGCCGGCTGTTCAATCATTCTGATCGATGCAGTCGATCTGCAGCGATGTCGCTGCTTTTATAGTCCGTCCGCCGCGCCGAGGATTCTGGGAAATGCAGTTCCCTGCTCATTCGTCATTATACAACAGTGTTGGATTTCTAACCATAAGTAAAAGTAAGAATACAATCATGTAAAAAAAAATCAAATTAAAATGTGACAGTCAGCGGATCCACCAGCAGCTTTTACTTTATGTTTGAGTATTTTAAGTTATTATTAGCCTATCATCATATTTTATTGTATTATTGATGTATGTACTTTGTCTGGGTACATCTTTGGGTTTGTATTTGTCCTGTTTTCTACTGTTTCTATCTTGCTTGCACCTTTGCTCCCCTAGGTCGTCTACCGCTGGCTTGCGCAATGTACAAGAAATGAACTACAAAAAGTATGTTGTTATGCACCACAGGTTTGTAACAAACTCCTATCACAAATAAGAAAAAGCTCAACACCTACTTTTATGAACTTAAAATGTAATTAAATCCAAAGTTTCTAACATCAATTAGAATTTTTTTATATCTTTCATTTTTGTTCTGTTTTTAATACCTGTGTTAATACCTTAAAATGCATTTTTAATTATGAAAGTTGCTTTATAGAATTTATAATTATTATTATTAACATCTGAAACCAGACGGTTTTTAAGCCAAAACGTTTGTGAATCACTGATTTAATCTTTAACAATGTGCTGTATTCTATGAGCACAAATGTAAATGTACAATCTTAATCTGAAAACTACAGCTGTCAAATAAATAGTGCAGAATGAAGTATTATAATCCCCGTCAGAAGTGTAGTGGAGTACAAGTATAAAATAACATCAAATACAAATACTCAAGTAAAGAACCTCATCTTTTTATGTAAGTACAAAACTTCAAATGCTGATTTATTTTTAATGCAAACTAGATTATGAATGGTTAATTTAAAATGTTACACATTGTTACTTTTACTGTGGAAAAATAGATTGAAGTCAAAAGTCACAGTCGCCTTATTTTCTTTAATATCTTGAAATTCATATTTGGATATTGATCATGAATCCTTAATTAATTATCTCTTTTTTTATTGTTGGCAAGTTTCCCTCCTTTTGATTGCATGAAGCAGAAAGATTTCCCCAAAAGGAATTTGCTCAAGAAAACAGGAGCGGCGAGATCGTAAAGTGTCTGATGGTACGCCGCTGTGGTTCAGAGGCTTATGCCCATCCCTGGAGTGGTTCCACCGGCATGTACCGCTTCATAGCGGCAGGTGCCACTTGAAGGTGGTATGCCACTGTCAGACTGTCACACCCGTAACGTCCACTGATGCATATTTCTCAATAATTCACAGTTAATGCGCAAGATATCGCCCTAAATAAAGGATTGTATAACGTTACGTTTCTCTCGCCTAACACCAGTCTGATAACTAAACAATACTTGTATTACGTTTAATAGTAGAATGTGATCCTACATATTCATGTCGGAGAACACTACCGGGCAAACGTGACATATTCTTTATTATTCAGCATATTTTGTACTTGTTGCATCATTGTGGCATTAGCTGATTTGAACAACGGCATAACATTCTGCTCTAGTGGCATGAGCCGCTTTATACCGACCTAACACTCTGCTCCAGTGGCATGAGCCGCTTTATACCGACCTAACACTCTGCTCCAGTGGCATGAGCCACTTTATACCGACCTAACACTCTGCTCCAGTGGCATGAGTCGCTTTATACCGACCTAACACTCTGCTCCAGTGGCATGAGTCGCTTTATACCGACCTAACACTCTGCTCCAGTGGCATGAGCCGTATTATACCGACCTAACACTCTGCTCCAGTGGCATGAGTCGCTTTATACCGACCTAACACTCTGCTCCAGTGGCATGAGCCGCTTTATACCGACCTAACACTCTGCTCCAGTGGCATGAGCCGCTTTATACCGACCTAACACTCTGCTCCAGTGGCATGAGTCGCTTTATACCGACCTAACACTCTGCTCCAGTGGCATGAGTCGCTTTATACCGACCTAACACTCTGCTCCAGTGGCATGAGCCGTATTATACCGACCTAACATCACACCTAAACATAGGTGTGATACATACATGTACACACGTTGTCATATCTGACTATCCGAAGACAGATCATAGTGGGAACATTCCCCGTCCATCATATCTGTCAGTAGAAAGCATCTCATGCCACAATAGCAACAAGTACTCATTCAAAGTGTTTATGGGGAATAATTAATATCCCTCTTTTTATATAATGTGTGATAGCATTTTACTATTAAACACATTTAGGAACTTTTTGTCCAAGTTGTGGAAAATAGTTTTGCAAACTCATAAAGTAAAAATGTGAATAAAATGTTTCAAAAAAAGGAGGCAGGCTACATCAACTATGCACCCAGCGTCCTCAGTCACCAGCTGTGCCACCTAAATACATTTTAAATATGGGTAACACATTAACGAAAGTAAAGATAGATTAAATGTGCATGCGTGGCAACGTCCGACCCTAAAGGCCTTCATATATGTGAAGGTGCAGCAGTCTGCAGAGAAGACAAGACGTTGATCCACAAACTGCTGCACGTTATCTTTTCTTCAGACTATTAGATGCACGCAGATTGATACACGTGCAGATATTAGTCCTGAGCGAAGTCTACTTGAATGTTCACCGTAAAATAATTAGATTTACGCAAAGAAGGTCTTATATTAGCCTATTTTAAATGTTTAAGTATTCACATTATAACGCTACTTACCTTTATCACTTGGTCTTTCATTATCGCAGGTCCCACAAATAGAAAGATTGCTCCCATCACCAACGTCAGAGCCCCTGCTACTATAAATCCAAGAGCTATCTTGGATTTATTGACAGGCATGGTGGCTAATAATGACCAATGACAATAAGAAGAATAAATGTTATTTCTTCTGCAAAGTTAACAAGCTGAAATATAAATGCAGTATTTTCGGGGATGATGTGAGCAGAAGAGTCAGGCGTGCAGCGGTGTTTATACTCTGCAGACCCCGCCCCCCACACACACTGAGGGTCGCGCGCCTGCTCATCCGGATTCCCAAATTCATGTAAATTCATGCAGTCACGTTTTAGTCAGATGACTTCACTGTCACTTGGTTTAATTTCCACTGCATCGTGCTCCACTGGTGGTTCATAATGTCTTATACAATCTGGAGATTAAAGATGAAAATATATACAACAAAAATTCATTTGGCAAGAAAAGAAGATGTTCATATCATGATGGCGTCCCATCTTTATTTCTTCTCCACTAAGGGAACTCTTACTCCACTACAGTTTCTTTTTATTAATACAAAATATAACCAACAAATAAATGGTGTATCATTATACCAGCAGTATATACAGTGAATGACATGAGCTGCAACATTAAAGTGACACATTAATACACTTTAGTGACATTTTTTTTAATGAAACTTGCGCACAAATGTGGCTAAAGAGTTAGCCTCGTATAGCAACGTACGGGGCTAATTATGCTAATGATTGAATCTTACAAACGCAATGAATCTGACTCGTACAAGCAAATGTAACGGGACAAAACAAGAGATACCTAGGATAAGAATACACAAATATTCATGCATGATGAGGCCCATCGTGTTGCCAATATTAGAGGCAAGATGGAAGCAGTGAAATGTGTTTCTCTGACTCCAAAGTTCAGGACCAGCTGAAGTGTTAAGTCTTCCTCCGAGAGCCCCGACGGGCTGTTTCCATAAGTGACAAGTATTTTATTTATTGAGATTCGTTACACATTTAAAGGGTTCCTCGTTGGACAGAGCTCCACCCTTCCACCAAGTCTTGTGAGAATCAGGCCAGTAGTTGGACAAAGAAACAAACCAAAGCAAAAACAACCTCGTTGGTGGGAGTCATATGAACTCTCTGCAGGCTCCCTCAGTTACACAGAGTTTGGGCCTCTTTGAGCTCATTGTTTTGGTTTTACAGCCAACAAGGTGAATGTGTTGCTCTCATCAACAGAGTCCCGGCTGAAACAAGCAAAGCAAAATGAGACGGCATGCTCCAGAGGAAGTCTTTCTCCTGCTTTCACTTTTCTGCTTCTTTAAACCTCCTCTGCACAACATTGAGGGAAACATCTTTTCACTCCACATTTATGTGATGACCTGAAAGTTATTCATCACTTTGAAGCAT